>NW_024396366.1:21912474-22072646 GCF_016617805.1 Bactrocera tryoni | reverse complement strand
GCACGTTACACGTGGTGCATTTATTGAAGATCAGAAAAGAAGTAAGTGTTACGAAAGGACAATTCAATTATAAGTAAGTGTTACGAAATGGCAATTCAATTATAAGTAAGTGTTACGAAATGACAATTCAATTATATGGTTACATGACATTAAGCGGTAGATGGCGCATAACACGGCGCAGTGCTGCCACAGCCACTCCCCTTCCAATGAACCCCTTAGGGGAAGGCAAGATACTTTAATAAGTCCTTTGTGGTACAGCAGGATTAGGATGAGTGCTGTCATCTTTGGTTACGAATGCCGGCTTAAGGCGATCCGTTGAAATGTTAACTTCGCTGCCGTTGATTCTCACTGTGAACACTCGATCTGACTGCCGACTGACTATTGGATATGGCCCGCTATATGGTGGTTCCAAAGGTGCCCTTACTGCATCCGTCCGTACGAAGACATGTGAACACTCGAACATATTTTTCAACACGAACAGTTTCGGCCTTTGATGATGTGCGACAGCTGAAGGTTTGACTCTATCATGCCGTTGGATTGTGGATGGTACGGAGTGGTATGAATGTGATTGCTTCCAACCAATCTTGCCAATGATTGGAAAAAGGCAGATTCAAATTGCGTACCTTGATCGGTGGTGATTGTTCTTGGGCAGCCAAAACGAGCAATCCAATGCGTCCAAAATTTAGTTGCCACTGTGTTTGCGGTTATGTCCTTCAAAGGAATCGCTTCGGGCCAACGAGAAAATCTATCTATCATTGTGAGGCAATAGAGGTATCCTTTCACTAAGGGCATTACAACCAGATCAAGATGTACATGTTCAAAACGGCTATCTGGTATGTATTTTAGCCCGTTGGCACGGTAAACAACTCCTGGCCCATGAACTAACATCTTTTTTCATCGCTGGCCAAACATATTTAGAACGAATTTGTTGCAATGTAGCGCGCCCACTGGGGTGGGACGAACTGTGAACTGAGGCAAAAGCTTGATAACGTAATTCCTTGGGTATATAAAGGCGAAGATGTCCGGTTGAGACATCACAGTACACTGAAGTTTTGTCTTCGGACTGCACCAAGCAAAGCCTTAGAGACTGCTGTGATTTCAGAAGCTCCTCCAACTGTTTGTCGCGTTCCTGTGCTGCTTGAAGTTGTGATCGGTCGATAAAACAGGGCATTGAAATGGCGTTTATCCGAGACAATGCATCGGCAACCACATTTTCGGGGCCAGCTAAGTTTACAATCTCCGTTGAAAATTGTGATATATAGCTGAGGTGCCTTAACTGCCTCGGAGATACTTTGTCTGGCTTTTGCGCAAAAGCAAATGTAAGTGGCTAATGATCTGTTTTGATCACAAATTTACGTGCTTCTAGTATATGGCGAAAATGTTTCACTGCTTCATAAATTGCTAGCAACTCACGATCGTAAGCACTGTAGTTTTTTTCAGTTGCGGTAAGCTTCCGCGAGAAGAAACCGAGAGGTCTCCATATACTGTTTGTTTGTTGTTCAAGAGTCGCACCAATAGCTAAATCTGAAGCGTCACAACTAAGCGCTAGGGGGCGCCGACAGTAGGGTGCGCCAGTGATATTGCTTTGCTTATTGAAATTTTACAGTCTTCAAAAGCTTGATTACTTGCGTCGGTCCACTCAATTATTATTTTATCGTGTTTCTTTGACTCGTGCAGGTAGCTATTTAGCGGTGCCTGTAACTCGACTGCATGTGGTATGCAGCGCCTGTAGTAATTAATTATTCCCAGAAACCTGCGCAATTCAAGGACCGTCTTTGGTCGCGGGGTATTCAAAATTGTCTGCACTCGCTCTGGTGGCGGTTGGCAGCCGGAGCTGTTTATTGTGTATCCCAAAAATTGCACTTGACTTTGTTCAAACGCACACTTATTAGTATTTATTTCGAAACCGTTCTCTCTTAGGAGGTCGAGTACAGTGCGTAGGTGAACGCGATGTTCTGCACTATTCTTAGACATGATAAGTACATCGTCAATGTACACGTATACGAAATCAAGGCCTCTAAATATGTTATCCATAACTCGTTGAAAGGTCTGTGTTGCGTTCCGCAGCCCAAAAGGCATTTTAAGGTATTCAAATAAGCCAAACGGCGTACATACAGCGGTCTTCTGAATATCCTTCGCAACCATTGGTATTTGGTAATAAGCGCGAGTTAAGTCAAGTGTAGAAAATATCGAATTTCCAGACAATCTCTCAGCAAAATCGTGGATATGACCTATAAGATAGCGATCCGGAATTGTTTGCGCGTTTAGTTTCCTATAATCACCACATGCACGCCAACCACCATTCTTTTTTGCAACCATATGTAAGGGGCTTGCCCAAGCACTTTTCGATGGACGACAAATGCCGTTTTTGAGTAACATGTCGAATTCGGCACGCGCAGCATTGAGTTTCTCACCTGATAAGCGACGCGGCCGTTCAGCGGTTGGGGGTCCTGTAGTTTCGATATGGTGGCATATCTGATGTACTGGTTGCAACTTAGTTGTGTTCCCAATGGACGTTGGTGAAGCGCAAGTGTTTTCGGTGTCGTTCAACTGCATAAGAAGCGAGGTTGCCTTATGAGCTTTTCGCGGTGCTGGCTCTGTTACTATTTTTGTGCTGATAACTGTTATATCGTGTTGTATTGTATCGACGCTTACGCCTGTTATCGTTAGCCCAGTTGTGAAGTCTATTAGCTGCTTGCGATTAAGGTCCACCAACAGTTTGAAACCTGAAAGAAATCTGCGCCAATTAATGGTGTCTGTACGTTAGCGATAACAAACGTCCATTCAAATTTGCGTTGCAACCCGAGATCAATTTCCATGATATGTTCGCCATACGTCATAATCTGCGTATGATTAGCTGCTGTTAATTGTAGTGTATCCACAGTGAGTCTCTTGTCCACAAGAGAACTAGGAATTACCGAAACACAGGAACCAGAGTCGATGAGGAAACGGTAGCCAGATTGGAGATCGTAGACAAATAATCTGTTTTCGGGAATTTGATTTAAACAATGTGGGGCTCGCTGTGAGGTCGTAGTTGAGTTTTTTACGTCTGAGCTGCCGTCAACACGGGCAGCATCGCCAAAGCGTTTATGAAAATAACAAAGCTGACCATTATGGGGGTGTACAATTCCACTGCATTTGCAGGACTGTGACTTCTTTTCAAGGGATGCGATTTTATTTTTCATTGACTCAATTGCTGCACTCAGTTCAGATAGTGGATTGGCTTTATGTATGGCTTGGACTTCGTCTTGCTGAGCATTACCAATAGAGTGAACTTCTGGCGTTGCAATTGACTCGAGCATTTTGTCGGCCATTGAGGCGATGCTGCTTAGGTTGTCCGTTGCTGCGCTCAATCATGGTCGTATTGTTGGCGGCAGCCGTTGAAGGAATAGCAGACGGATGAAGTCATCTTGATCTGGTGCCAGTCGACGCATTTGGGCTAATATATCAGATGGCTTCATACCCACAAATTCGTCGCCTTTCAACAATCGTTGTAATTTACTTTGATTCGAATCGCCAAATTTTTCCAGTATACGGCATTTCAGAGCTTTGTATTTATTGTCGTTTGAGGGATGAAGCAGGAGATCCTCTACGGCGAGTAAAGTTTCGTCTTCCAAGTGTGTGGCCACCACATCGAATTGATCTGCATCCGTTACTATGTTGTTTAGTCTAAATGTACGCTCAATTTGCGCAAACCACAAATTAGGATGACTTCTGTTGAATGCAGAGATGTGGACGCGTTGAACACTGCTGTTTGGCACGGATGAAACTTGTTGGGCCATAAGTTCCTCTTGTACGCGCCGGAGATCACGAAGCTCTACTTTTAGTCCTTCCAGTTCTGACATCGCTACTGATGATCGGAAATTATACTGTGATGTGTTCATAAATAATCAAACGAAGATCGGGGTCACCAATTTAGCACGTTACACGTGGTGCATTTATTGAAGATCAGAAAAGAAGTAAGTGTTACGAAAGGACAATTCAATTATAAGTAAGTGTTATGAAATGACAATTCAATTATATGGTTACATGACATTAAGCGGTAGATGGCGCATAACACGGCGCATGCTGCCACAATGTTTTTAACATAGCGCCATCTATTGAATACTTACTCAATCCAGCCAACAGTTAACGTCATCTATTAGAATATTTTGGAGCTAATGGATAATTGTGACTGTCAAATAATTGACAAAGACCACAACAACGCGCGAAGCAGAGAGGCACGACGCAAGCGTGTTGAAAGAGCATTAAACTGCCAGATAATTTATGCACTGTTCTTGAGGAAAATAATGAATTGATTCAGAGTATTTTTCCGAATATACAGAGTAATTACTTGAATCATAACTGGCTCAGTGAACGGGCTGTTTTGGCAGCCAAAAATGTTGATGTTGACAAAATTAACTTCCAAATACAACAGTTCAGATCGCCTGGTAATGACATATTTTAAATCAATCGATACTGTTCTTAATGAAAATGAAAGTGTAAGTTTTCCAATTGAATTTTGAAATTCACTAGATATACCTGGAATGCCACCACATAATTTTCGATTAAAGAATGTTTCACCTTTTTTTCCCTTGCGTAATTTCAATCCACCTCGATTATGTAATGGTGCGAGTTTGGCTATCAAATATATCACCGGAAATATTCTTGAAGCAACCATATTATCTGGAAAGTTTAAAGGTGAAGTGATCCTGTTGCCACGTATTCCAATGATACCATCGGATTCTGCGATACCCTTCAGGAGCTACAATTTCCAGTTCGTTTAGCTTTTGCAATGACGATAAATAAATCTCAAGGCCAAACAATGTCCATTTGTGGTTTAGATTTGGAAAAAACCGTCGAATCTATTTGTGTTAGCTAAACACGGATTAACCAAAAATATTGTGAACCAGTTAGTGCTATATTAATTTTAGATTAAAAGTATTGATAATTCAAAATATTGAATATTATTCTCAAAGATTTAAAACTATTTGTTTGAAATTTAAATAAAAAAAATTATTTTAAATTAATTCTTTTGTATTACCCCTTAACAAATTCAATAGTGTGAAAATTTTGTTTAATCGTATTAAAAGTCCTTCCCTTTCAAATTGCAATCCAGTAGATTCTTATACCAGCTTTAACGTTTCCGCCCTCGTTCGTACATATGTAATAATTTCATTGTATTAAGTGGTAACTGTTCCCCGTGAAGAGTGAAGAGTTTACAACAATGTAATATAACAAAAAATTTAACAACAGCATCGCGTGACAGGGTCTGCTAGTATATGTATGTACTTATATAAAGTGATAGTGGAGTGACATATAACCCACAAAAAAAAAAATCATACAAAAAAAAACAATCACAACACCAGCAACAAGAGGACTGGAGAAACAAGAAAAAGAAGGACAGGCACAAGCAAACGCACACGCACAGGCCGACGCATTCAGATACGTACACTCATATCATCCCCAAAAGCCCCTGGCGGAAAGCAAAGTGAGTTGTATCGTTTCCTTTCAATTTTTATATAATATAGTACATATACGTATGGTCTAATTTCAAAAAATTAAATTTACGGTCTGACCAAAATTCCGGTCGAAAAAGTAGTGAAAACCGTTACCAAACTGTTTTCGGTATTCGGTTTATTTTCCGGTAAAAACCGAAAAACCGCTAAAAAAGGAGTTTGGTACTGTATATAGCGGATTAACGATTGTCGGTGAATGCCTCCCGTCGTGTTATAACACAAAAATTATCCCAATAGCAATAAAAACAAAAAAAAAAACTAAAGTATTACTTGCAGAAATTTCCAGCAAGACCCCTTATACTTAATCCAGAGAACGTCTATCATAGAGAAGGTTCACGGTGCGGAGATCGTAAAAATATTTTTGGCTAACTCGGTCGAGATGGTCCAGTTTCACCACTTCCAGCTCTGCAGCAGAAATTTTAACTTCGTGGTCGTGCCATATATGTATGTAAATATGTACACTCATGTCTACATACCACATTTTTATGTATGCACGTACTACACTCAGTGCTTTAGGTAAAATCTACGTTGACACGGAGAACCAAGTGCCGAAGCTCACGTTTTGTCAAGCGTCACACCATTGCGTTGTTGGTAGAAAACTGAGCTGTGCCGAAAGTATAAGCGAACGATCGCGGATTGTCACCGCTTCCCTTGCCGCTCTAACAGCTTTACCAATAAACTTACGTAAATATGTATGAAGATGTATGAGCGTGCATACATATCGACGCAGATTTTTGCGAGTCACGGAAAAATATTTTAGACAAATATTATAAATCGACAACAGCTATGTTGCCGCTTTTGTCACTTCTTTCTGTGAAGAATCATAAGAAAGTTGTTCAATTTATGATTTTTAGCGTTTGCCATCCTCGCGAAAAGCCGCTTGTGGACAAACGCATGCTCAGGGAGATGTGAAGGTGGTCGCTTTTATGAATGAAGCGAGTTTGCTTGTTGAAAGTGCGCTTGCGTTCACTAATGAAATTGTTCTTGCTGTAAGATTTACTACATTTGGCTGCCATATTGACTTGGTACGCCGCTGATGCTATTTCAGACATTAGTTGTTTTTGTAGAACAATATTTGTAATTTTTACGGATGACATATCTACATGTGAACGCATATATGTAAGTATGTATGTTGTGTATGCATTATTTGTGTGGGAATGTCATACGCACATATTTACATGTGTACGCATATAAGTATGTCTGATGCCATTTCAAACGATTGTTTTTGTAAAGCAATGTTTCTAGTGTTTGAGGGTGACATAAGTACATATTTGCATGTGCGAATGGTAGGCACCTTGTCGCGGTGCAGGGGCTTAAACTGCAACACAGTACGGCATCTCCCAACCATCAGGGGCGATGCTACACAGCATCTCTCCTGGGGGCTGGCAGAGGCTGCATGTGTGCAGCGACCAAGAGCTACCACCTTCTAACCCAGGGTGTTATGCGACTCCCGTGGCCATTGGATGATTTGCAGCCAGGAGGTAAATTCGGCTGTATTCGAACGGAGCCTTCCCAACATCGGGCCGCCTTGGGAAGTAACGGTGGCCTTACCGCGTCAAAGGGCTCTGGCGCGGCGGACCTTTTAGTTTCCCCTTCAATAAGAATAGACCGGGAGGCCCACACCACGGGCCAAACGGTCGTACGAAAAAGATGAAACAACAACAACAACAACAACAACAACAAACAAAACTCAACAACCGCAACAAAGACAACAACCGAAACAGCAGCATCAAGAACAACAGTGCACGGCTGCACAAGCAAGAGTGGCCCGGGGGCTAGACGAAAGTTTAGCTTCCTGGATGCTCTGTCGCCGGAAGAGCGAGCACTCTTTGAGGAGCACGCGGGTGACGACGACGACATGCCCTCTTGCAGCGGCACTCAACGTAGTGCGTCCATCGCGACTACTGCGAACCGCGCGAACGTCGCCCCCACAACCCCCTCGAGCAGGATCGACTGCGGAGAGGAGGGTGGTTTCACGAAAGTGGAGTCAAGGAGCGAGCGCAAAAGGAGACGGCAACGAGGGAACATCCCATGTACCCCGGAGCCAGGACGCCCAGGAGGTCACGATGACCCACGAAGAGCGGGAATGAGTGGGGCCACTCTCAAGTGGTACCTCAGATTCCTTCAGGACGGCATGACACCGGAGTCAGCTGAAAAGCGGGCTCTGAGTAGGAGCAGGGGGAGCAACCTCTCTCCTAAAAATGCACAGCGCGCATGTGCCAACGGTTCGTCTACAACAAAACGCAGGAATCAGAGGCGGCGCCGAGCCGAAGCAGCCTTGTCAGAGGGACGAAGCGAAATTAAGCCGGCACCCCAAGAGGCACCTAATCGAACGGAGAAGAGGAAAAGCGGCCAAATAACTCCTCAGGAGCCTTCCAGGTCCAAGAGAATCCGAGAGGACAAACCACAGGAGACCAGGGGAAAAAGCTCCAACCCCAACTAGCAGCCGACGAGAGCCGTAAGCCGGAAGTACTCAGAGGCCGTAAAGAGCATCCGGATGGCAGTGTTGCCCCGCAACTACCCGGCGGAGGCTCTAGGGTCGGAACAGCAGACGTCTCTCCAGAACTGCCTAGTGAAAGACCTATTCGTGGACGACGAGTATACCGGCGCCTTTAATGGCATCTTTTTCAAGGGCGGTATGCTGCTGGTAGACTGCCAAGATGAGAAGTCGGCCACCTGGCTAACGGAGACCACGCCAAGGCTAGTGGGTTGGAATGGCCCAGCCCTGTGTGTTAAGAGAGGCGAGGATATACCACAACTGCACAGTATGGCGGTATTCTTCCCTAGAAGCGCGGACGAAAATTACGACTTCGCGCTTGGTTTAGTGAAAAACCAAAACGTGGGCTTAAGAACCACGGCGTGGAAAGTCGTATCAAGCAGTGTTGTGGGTTCAGGGTGGAACCTCAACATAACGGTGGATGATGAATCCTATAAATATATAAGGCAGAAGGGATTCAAGCTAAACTTCCGCTTCGGCAGGGTGGTAATGAGGCCATGGAGGCCCAAAGCTACGCCGACGACGGAGAAAGAACCCGCGACGGGGATGACCGAAGCTCCGGCTTCATCCGCAGCCAGCTCAGCAGGGCAGGAGGTGACTGCCGCTATGGTTGCGGGGGAGCGGCACGAGTCCCCCAACGACCTCATCCCGGCCGAGAGGGCTGTGACCACCGCCGTGGATGAAAACAGGAGCAATGAGCTCCTTAAGGAGCAAGAAGGCATGCTGCCATCCACCCAAGAGCTCCTGGAAGGGCTGGATATGCAGGTTGATGAGGAGATCGGGGACGAGCACCTGTCTCTCATCGAACCCATACTATAAGCTCCGACGCCGGAATAGAAGTTGCTCAGGTGAACCTACATCACGCATCGGCAGCCTCGGCTGTCATCGTGAAAAGGTTCATCTCGGATAACCTGGGCATCCTCTTGATCCAAGAGCCTTGGGTGGTTAAAGGAGAGGTAAGAGGCCTCAACACGAAAGGAAGCAAGGTAATCTGGGATCTCTCTAGCGAGAGACCCCGCTCTTGTGTAGTCGTTAGAGCCGATATAGACTTTTTCTGTATTTCAGAATTTCTAACGCAAGATCTGGTGGCGGTACAGGTGAAGGACAAGGAAGGTTCGGACTTCGTCCTCTCATCCGCTTACTTCCCGGGGGAGATGGCCACGGCACCCCCCCCATCGATACTCAATCTGTGGAGTATTGCAGGATCAATAAACTTCCCCTGACCCTGGGATGCGATGCCAATGCGCATCACACGGAATAGGGTAGCACGGGCTGCAACGTCAGGGGTGAGTCACTTCTAGAATTTATAATTATTCATAATATAAACATAGAGAATGTAGGCTGTGAGCCCACTTTTGTAACTAGTGTTCGCAGGGAGGTCCTAGACATTACCCTGAGCAACGAAGACATGATCGGGCTGATCTCACAGTGGCGGGTGTCAGAAGAACCCTCATTGTCAGATCACAGGATCATTCGGATTGCTCTGAGGGTAGAAGTCGAGGACAAAGCTCCGACACGCAACCCTAGAAACACGAATTGGGGTATCTACAAAGAAACCCTAAACATAAGCATAAGCAGAGTGAGGCAGGCAGATGGTAGATCCTCCATAACTGGACTGGAGAGCAGACTAAGTGCAATAAACCAGTCCATTATGAACGCCTATCATTGTGCTTGTCCACTGAAAGCGACCACCAGTAAACAAACGTGCCCCTGGTGGTCTAGTAAACTCTCAGCTCTCAGACAAAAGGTGCGAAGGCTGTTTAATAAAGCCAAGCGCACAGGCAGCTGGGAAGAATACAAACGGCACCTAACAATCTACAATAAGGAGATCAGGCTTGCCAAGACAAACAGTTTCAGGAAATTCTGTGACAGCGTCTCCTCGACCCCGGAGGCAGCTCGGCTGCATAAGGCGTTGTCGAGAGGTAAGACGGACACAGTATTATCCCTAAAGAGACAGGACGGGACTTATACGACTAGCGCGGAGGAGAGGGCAGAAACACTCTTACAGGCGCACTTTCCGGAGACGGTTCAAGCCGACCTAACTCCAGCATCGGACAAACGCAGGCCGGACCGCTCAGACTGGCTGACTGCAAAGAATTTGTTCACTGCGGACTCAGTCAGATGGGCACTGGCCTCCTTTTCAGTCTATAAGTCACCGGGAGTGGACGGCGTCTTCCCGGCCCTCTTGCAGCAAGGTATGGATACTCTCCTGCCACACCTGCTAGGGCTGATGAGAGACAGCCTGGCAATGTCGTATATACCTGAGCCATGGAGAATTGCAAAATTAATCTTCATCCCTAAAGTAGGGAGGAGAGACTATTCGCTAGCCAAATCATTCCGGCCAATAAGTCTCACATCCTTCATGCTACAGGGGATGGAGAAAGTAATAGATAACCACATTCGATCGGAAGCGCTGAAGAACGCACCCCTACATGAAAGGCAACATGCGTACAGATTCACAAACACTGCTCTGTACCAACTCACGTCTGAGCTGCAAGACTCGCTGGATAACGGCGAGGTTGCGATCTGCGCCTTCCTGGACATTGAGGGTGCCTTTGGCGTCTCTCACTAGCGTGATCAAGGCACTCGAGAGAAGGAACGTTACCACTCCAATATGCTGATGGATAGAAGCCCTTCTGCGTACTACGGTAGCGGAAACGACGGTGGGGGAAAGCAAGATTCGTCTTGGCACCACAAGGGGCTGCCCACAGGGGGGAGTACTATCCCCTCTGCTTTGGAGCTTGGTGGTAGACGAACTCCTCGAGCTGCTCGCCAGCAATGGAATCCGCTGCCAAGGGTACGCTAGGCGGAGATCTCTTCCGGGCCTGAGGTCCCTAACATTAGGAGGCACAGAGGTAGAAATGTCGAAAGAGGTCAAATTCCTTGGTGGAGTAGGCATTTGGACTTAACGCTGTCCAAAGCAACCAGAGCACTTATGGTATGCAGACGCCTGGCCGGCACATCATGGGGCTGTAAGCCAGGAATCATTAGATGGCTGTACACCATGATAGTAAGGCCTATTATCACCTATGGAGCGGTGGCTTGGGCCACCAAAGCGGCTTCCCAAGCATCTTCCAGGCTGAAGTTTTTGCCATATGTCAGTGCGCTGAAGTCAACCTCAGCCGCAACTATCGCAACCAGCGTATAGCTATCCTCAGTGATAGCCAAGCGGCACTAAAGGCGATTTCATCATATGAGATCAAATCGCTTTTAGTTGAGGAATGCATAGAAAGGCTAAACCGCCTGTCCTTGTGCAACCGGGTGCACCTAATTTGGGTGCCAGGGCACAAAGGTATAGAAGGAAACGAGAAGGCCGACGAACTGGCCCGCGCTGCGGCAGCGTCCAAGGTGATGGGACCAGAACCATACATAGCGGTAGGATCCCACACTTTTAAGGAGCTGCTCCGCACGGAGGAAAGAACGGAGAGAGAACGGCATTGGAACAGGAAACACCAGCACACCTAATCCTGGATTGCACAGCAATCTGTGGAAAAAGGCTTAAGGCCCTGGATTCCATCTATATCAGCAGGGCCCGGCAAACTCCTAGAGCTATTCAGGCTGCTGGGACTCTGGGAAGACATGTGATATCGTAGAGGGCACAATAGACCTTATGTCGCGGTGCATTACCTCATAACATTTATCTATCTATCTATGTGCACGCATAATATTATGTACATATTAGTTAACACAACACTTGTTACTCAAGTATCGACTTACAACTTCCGGCACGTGTGACCGAAATGCACCAGAAAGTGCATGGTCAGCGTTTGCACTACCTGTTGCGCAGCATAAGATTCGTGGAAGCGAATCACGCCACGTATAATTATTAAAGTTAGAATTGCTCTGAAAAAGTAATTTAATTTAAATGTATTCAATTGTACATGTATTCATAAATATATGTACACAAAAAGAACTCATACGAATACACATGTTCGCATATAAACGTATAAAAATATAAGAAAAAGAGCGAACATACATATGTACGTCTGTTAGAGCAATATATAGTTTTGAGCATAATTTTTATTCCCCGCGCTGCTCTGTTCAAGCGAAATGTTAAAATTTCTGCTGCAGAGCTGGCAGTGGTGAAACTGGACCATCTCGACCGAGTTAGCCAAAAATATTTTTACGATCTCCGCGCCGTGAACCTTCTCTATGATTAATCAAGTATAAGCAGGATTGCTTAAAATAAGCTACGGCAATCACAAACAAAACAACAAAAGCATATGTGCATATATGTATTTCTATAACATAAAAAGAGCATAACTTGCTCATTTATTAGTTTAAACATAATCAAATCAATATATTTCAAAATATTTGCATACATACATATGTGTAAAATTTGAAGTTCATTAAATTCTCTTTTCGCGGCTCCTTCTCAATGCGAACATATATACATACATACATATGTATATGCGGCGCAATTGTACAAATTATATATATGTATATACATACATACAATGCAAGTGAATTTGCGAAAATTATCTGCGGTCGGTTAATTCTCTTTTCGTGGTTTTTCGTACGAACATACATATATACATACATATACATGCGTATATATATATGCACATACGGGCGCATATAAATCAGTGAAGCGCTTTACCTAGCCCGCGGGCGGCCGACTTTATTGCTCTCTCACAGATTCGCTCACACGTATTAGTTAAGCGCTCTCTATACATTGTGGAAAATTAATGTGCATTTGAAAATCACTTGATCAACGACTGTTGACTGCTACGCATGTAATTTGTATGTGCGCGCTGATTAACAATTTTACTATGTTTAATATTGAGTGGGAAAACAAGTTTTTGTTTTCCGAAAACTTTTTCGGTAATGCTGAGTGTTTAGTTTGTAAACACATAACTAAACGAAATAGGGAGTACTATGTTAAAAGGCATTATAGCGGAAACCATTTTATTTATGAATCGGTAACGGGCAGTTCTAGAGAATTATTTATATGCCAAAAATTTCACCATAAATTAAGCTTGCTTATTAATAATTTTAAAGAAAACGACCTCACTGTTCTAAGAAGAACATGCTTTATGGTAGAAAAATATTCTAACCATGCAAGTCTGCAAGAATATCAACCAATCCTTGATATATTGCAGACTAATTTTCATAACCGATTTCATGACATTTATAAAATTAAGCATATTATTGAAATTCATAACGACCCTACTGGGCGTAATACTTCTGGGGTGAGTTTAGATTTAAAATCCGAATTAAAAAAGATGCAACGTGATTTATTGTTGCCTCGTGAAACTGGGCAACAGTTTTGGAAAAATCTGAACGACAACTTCATCCGAAATTAAAGAACGAAATGTGGAAACTCTTTTCAATGTTTGGAACTACTTATTTTTGCGAAGTTTCGTTTTCCACTTTGAAATTAATAAAATAAAATACTAGAAATAAAATTAGCGATCGGCACCTTGAAGACTTACTTCGTATAAAGTTTTGCGGCTCCGAACTAGATTTAGATAAGTTGGTTCAAAACCATGAAAATATAGATTTTTAGTTTTTTTATATAGCCGTTTAGGTGGAAACTTCAACATAAATTCAATATTTAAAATTTTTGGAATTTCAATTTCTGTTTGACACGTGAATTGTCTTTATTTTTGTAATTGATAAGAAATTAATAAATAATTTCATTAATTTCACAATTTTGTAAAAGTTCTCGAATCACTTTCAAATTTTTTTTATAATAATTATTACTAAAGTTTTGCATTTTTTTTTGGGTGTAGCAGCAAGCTCTCTCATACTCCAACACAAGCACACAGTTTGGTAGTATGCGTTTGGGCATCACTGATATAAATATATACAATATATACTGAAAGATGTACCCCATCGAAATCGGGTACAAATTATATATAACAATAAATACAACAAAAAAATATTTTTATAACATACTTTAAAATTTGTACAAAAGTGTATAGTCACATATGTATGTATGTATGTAGATACGCATATTATTTCAAAGTCCATATTGGCATATATCCCGCAGTACCCCTTGATTTGTGATCAACAAAAACAAGCAGGATTGTGTAAAAAACCAAAGCGTAATACATATGTACATACACGTGCAGTGATCTCTAAAACGAGCGCTCATTAGCACATAATAAATAAAAGATCAATCTATATGTATACCCAATAGGACATTTGGACATAAAATATATATAAAAGAAATATACACAAAAAATAAAATATATAAAATATTTCCGGTCATTAATAAATAATTAAATCAAATTTAATCGATAATTATTTATTTCATTTGAAAAACTCTTATTAACATAAAAGAGTTCGCGATTACACATACTAAGTATCAAATACGTAAAGCTTTATTGTTATATTCTTCTTCTTCTTAATTGGCGTAGACACCGCTTACGCGATTATAGCCGAGTTAACAACAGCGCGCCAGTCGTTTCTTCTTTTCGCTACGTGGCGCCAATTGGAGGTCTTCCTCTTCCTCTGCTTCCCCCGGCGGGTATTGCGTCGAATACTTTCAGAGCTGGAGTGTTTTCATCCATCCGGACAACATGACCTAGCCAGCGTAGCCGCTGTCTTTTAATTCGCTGAACTATGTCAATGTCGTCGTACATCTCGTACAGCTCATCGTTCCATCGAATGCGATATTCGCCGTGACCAATGCGCAAAGGACCATAAATCTTTCGCAGAATTTTTCTCTCGAAAACTCGTAACGTCGACTCATCGGTTGTTGTCATCGCCCAAGTCTCTGCACCATATAGCAGGACGGGAATTATGAGCGACTTATAGAGTTTAGTTTTTGTTCGTCGAGAGAGGACTTTACTTTTCAATTGCCTACTCAGTCCGAAGTAGCACCTGATGGCAAGAGCAATCCTTCGTTGGATTTCCAGGCTGACATTGTTGGTGGTGTTTACGCTGGTTCCTAAATAGACGAAATTATCTACAACTTCAAAGTTAAGACTGTCAACAGTGACGTGAGAGCCAAGTCGCGAGTGCGACGACTGTTTGTTTGATGACAGGAGATATTTCGTCTTGCCCTCGTTCACTGCCAGATCCAGTTTCTGTGCTTCCTTGTCCAGCCTGGAGAAAGCAGAACTAACGGCGCGGGTGTTGAGGCCGATGATATCAATATCGTCGGCATACGCCAGCAGCTGTACACTCTTATAGAAGATTGTACCTTCTCTATTTAGTTCTGCAGCTCGAACTATTTTCTCCAGAAGCAGGTGGAAGAAGTCGCACGAAAGGGAGTCACCTTGTCTGAAACCTCGTTTGGTTCGAACGGCTCGGAGAGGTCCTTCCCGATCCTGATGGAGCTTTTGGTGTTACTCAACGTCAGTTTACACATCCGTATTAGTTTTGCGGGGATACCAAATTCAGACATCGCGGCATAAAGGCAGCTCCTTTGCGTGCTGTAGAAAGCAGCTTTGAAATCGACGAAGAGGTGGTGTGTGTCGATTCTTCTTTCACGGGTCTTTCCCAAGATTTGGCGCATGGTGAATATCTGGTAGGTTGTTGATTTTCCAGGTCTGAAGCCACACTGATAAGGTCCAATCAGTTTGTTGACGGTGGGCTTTAATCTTTCACACAATACGCTCGATAGAACCTTATATGCGATGTTGAGGAGGCTAATCCCACGGTAGTTGGCGCAGATTGTGGGGTCTCCTTTTTTATGGATTGGGCATAGCACACTTAAATTCCAATCGTTGGGCATGCTTTCGTCCGACTATATTTTACAAAGAAGCTGATGCATGCTCCTTATCAGTTCTTCGCCGCCGTGTTTGAATAGCTCGGCCGGCAATCTATCGGCCCCTGCCGCTTTGTTGTTCTTTAGGCGGGTAATTGCTATTCGAACTTCTTCATGGTCAGGCAATTGAACGTCTGCTCCATCGTCATCGATTGGGGAATCGGGTTCGCCTTCTCCTGGCGTTGTGCGTTCACTGCCATTCAGCAGGCTGGAGAAGTGTTCCCTCCATAATTTAAGTATGTTCTGGGCATCGGTCACTATATCACCTTTGGGGTTCTACAAGAGTATGCTCCGGTCTTGAAACCTTCTGTTAGCCGCCGCATTTTTTCGTAGAATTTTCGAGCATTACCCTTGTCGGCCAGCTTATCAAGCTCTTCGTACTCACGCATTTCAGCCTCTTTCTTTTTCTCTCTGCAAATGCGTCTCGCTTCCCTTTTCAATTCTCGGTATCTATCCCATCCCGCACGTGTTGTGGTCGATCGTAACGTTGCGAGGTAGGCAGTTTGTTTTTTCTCCGCTGCGACACGGCACTCCTCGTCGTACCAGCTGTTCTTTTGCACTTTCCGAAAACCAATGGTTTCGGTTGCAGCTGTACGTAAGGAATTTGAAATGCCGTTCCACAGTTCCCTTATACCGGGTTGTTGACGCGTGCTCTCAGAGAGCAGGAGTGCAAGCCGAGTAGGAAATCGTTCGGCTGTCTGTTGTGATTGTCGACGTCGAACCTTCCTTGTGTTTGGTGGCGTGCGTTTTTTGCTGCACAGAGGCGGGTGCGAATCTTAGCTGCAACAATATAGTGGTCCGAGTCGATGTTAGGACCTCGGAGCGCACGCACATCTAAAACACTGGAGACGTGTCTTCCGTCTATCACAACATGATCGATCTGGCTTGTAGTTTTTCGATCCGGAGACAGCCAGGTAGCTTGATGAATTTTTTTGTGCTGGAATCTAGTACTACAGATAACCATATTTCGGGCCCCGGCGAAGTCAATCAGCCTCAACCCATTTGGGGATGTTTCGTCGTGGAGGCTGGATTTACCGACCGTAGTGCCAAAGATACCTTCTTTGCCCACCCTGGCGTTAAAGTCGCCAAGCACGATTTTGACATCGTGGCGAGGGCAGCTCTCATAAGCGCGCTCCAAGCGCTCATAGATGGCATCTTTGGTCACATCGTCTTTCTCTTCCGTCGGGGCGTGGGCGCAAATCAGCGATATGTTGAAGAACCTCGCTTTTATGCGGATTGTGGCTAGACGTTCATTCACCGGAGTGAATGATAGTACTCGGGGACGTAGTCTCTCTCCCACCACGAATCCAACACCAAACTTGCGCTCCTTTATATGGCCCCTGTAGTAAATGTCACAAGGACCTACTCGTCTCTGTCCTTGTCCCGTCCATCGCATTTCTTGGACGGCGGTGATGTCAGCCTTTATTTTTGCGAGGACATCAACCAGCTGGGCAGCGGCACCTTCCCAATTAAGGGTCCGGACATGCCCTCAAATCGTAGTCCTTATTTCGTTTGCCATGGTCGTCATCAAAAGGGGGGTCTCTCATCCGAGGCTGTCGCTTACTTTTCATTGGTATTGTGTTTTTACGTGGCGGGTCCCAAACGCAGCGCACAACCCTATGTAGGGGATGTTTCGCCTTCTCACATTAGCTCGCCTTCAAACGGATGTTCTTAGGTTACCCAGAGGATACTTGGTCAAAGACCGGAAGTAGTGAGCTGCTTGAGCCATGTGTAAAAGAATCGTTTCTGGCCACTCCCAAGTGAATGGCGATCAGAGAACTTTCCTCACTTGCGTGAACTTCTACACATCGTCTAAACATATAAATACATACATAAGTATATATACGAAAATATTTTTGAAATCACGGTTTATCAAAAAGCCATTGGGTTTATCGATTTTCTTTGAAACTCTTACATACAAAAGAGTCTTCTATTCAACATTTTATATACGAAATTTTTTCTAAACATCTATAAGTCTAGTTTTCACTAAGACGTTATTGATTTATGCCATACATCTTTTAAATGAGCTCAGACTTAAAGGAACCTAAAACAACTCAATTGCTAAAAGTTCCAAAGATGATTTGGGACGAAAAAAGTCCGTGTACACCTACAGAAGCTACACGCTCAAAGCAAGGTACTACAAAACAAAAAAGGGTGAAAGGTATTTCACACATTAAATTTATTTATGAGAGTGACAGTCTAATTCGATACTGCACTCGATTCTCATCTTCACCGATTCAAAATAATTCTGAATCGGTATTAGAAATTAAAAAAGAAAATCTTGCCAATTTCTAGACACGTCTCCAATCGGCATATGACGCAATCGTAGAATCTGACGACTCAGATTTATCAGAAAACTTTAAGGGGCTATACCAGTGTAACGCATGAAAAATTAGGCGATTTTCGTGAATTTTTTTAAAAGAAAGTACTAGATTGAATGTTTCGACGTTCTATGGACGTATTAAAGTGTATTTTTTTTTTTTTTTCAAAATTTTTTTATTTTATTTATTGAATCTGCTTTTTCTTAAAGCCTAACAATAAGTTATAAAATCTTAAATCTAATTAAAAACTAGACAGGCTCAAGCAAGTGATTGAGCTGTTTTGGTGATACGTTGCTCCTTAGTACGCTGGCATATCTCTTCTTTTAAGTCGTGTTTGATCGCAGGAATGTACCAAAGCATTAGCCAGAGGGTTTGGGTGATCTCGGAGTTTAGATATATATTTAATTCTGCTGTCTTCTACTTCTTTCTTTACCATAGGGATACCAAGGTCTTTATGGATATTTTCGTTACGCATGTACCATGGTGAACACGTGATTGTTCTAAGCATTTTTGATTGAAACCTTTGTAATATATCAATATTGGTTGCACAGGTCGTACCCCACAGTTGAATGCCATACATCCAAATCGGCTTTATGACCGCATTATACAAAAGCACTTTGTTGTCTAGGCTAAGTTTTGAGTTTTTATTTAAAAGCCAATTTAAATTTGCAGCTCTAATCTCCATACATGTTATTTTACTAGAGATGTGTTTTCTCCACGTGAGCCTTCTATCTAGGTGAATACCAAGATATGTTACTTCGTTCGCTTGGGGTATTAACATATTGTTTATTTTTACTGCCGGGCACATCTTTGGTCTTAGCGAAAATGTAATATGCTTACACTTCTGTTCATTCACGTTTATACGCCAGTTCGCTAGCCACTCTTCGACAGAACTTAAATTCTTCGCTAATATTCGTGATGCTAAAATGTGGCATTTGTTACGGCTCACTATAGCTGTGTCATCCGCAAAAGTTGAAGTTAATACATTATTAGCTGTTGGAAGATCTGCTGTATATATGATGTATAGTGTTGGGCCTAACACACTGCCCTGGGGTACACCAGCCCTTATCTGTCGTTCATCAGATATGAAATCTCCCACTTTTACCACAAATCGTCTATTTTTTAAATAAGACTCCAATGTTTTACACAGTTCTAAAGGTAGAATTTTTTTAATCTTGTATAAAAGACCTTCGTGCCACACCTTATCAAACGCCTGAGCTACATCTAAAAATATTGCTGAACAGTACTCCCTGTGCTCAAATGCTTTCCTTATCTCGTAAGTAATTCTATTTACTTGCTCTATTGTGCCATGTTTCGCACGAAAACCGAATTGATGCATGGGTATTGTATTATTTTCATGGAGGAAAGAGTTATCTTTGATAGTAATACTTTTTCAAATACTTTTGAAAGACAGGGTAGAAGACTGATTGGTCTGTATGAAGACGGCTGTGTTAAGTCTTTCCTAGGTTTATCTATCAAGATAATCTGCATGACTTTTTCCATGAAATTGATAGTATCCGAAACTAAGAATTGCATTGAAGAGCAAAGAGAGCACCTCTACAACAATAATTGGTAACTCAATTAGCATTTTTGGGGAAATATTTTCATATCCCGGCGCCTTTTTTGGATTAAGTTCTTTGATGATACCAATAATTTCAGAAGGTGAGGTCTTAAGAGACACGAGCGACTCTTTAGCTGTGTTGGGTAAGATTGACAGCTTAAAGTTATTCTTTGGCAAATTGGGTTGAAATACCTTTTCTAGGTGATTTGCAAAACAATTAGCAAAACAATTAGCCTTTTCCTCGTCACTTCGAGCCCAATTTCCACCCAAGTCTCGTATTGGCATGTTGGAGTTTGTTGGTGGCTTCATGGACTTTTGGGCTTTCCAAAGGGAATTTTGCTTGTTTGAATTTGGACACAGCTTCTTTATATACATTTCGGTGTTCAATTCTTCATCACGTTTGAGCGCTTTTTTTAATTTACGTACCGCAGCTTTCAATTGAAGCTGAATGGAGGGGGAGCGATTTATCTGCCATTCACGTCTTGCACGCCTTTTTTCATTTACAAGCATTTCTATTTCTCTATTAGAGATTTTTCTGAAGCCAAGCGGATTACGAGTATATCTTTTGTTTGGTGTTGCTAAGACAGCTGCGCTGGTTATTATATCATTAACTTCTCTTATACTTTCGTCAATATCACTTTTCTGTATTTATTTTGTACTCAATATTAATGTGGCTACTGACGTATTTTTTTATATTTTAGCCAATTCTGTTTTATAAGAAGTTAGACCCACTTTTGGATTAACGAATATGGGTTGTTCAAATAACTTTATCAGTACAGGAGAATGATCAGAAGATAGATCAGTACATGTATCAGCTGTTATGTGCGATTTATCTATATTTTTGATTACAGCAAAATCAATTAAATCTGGTATTTTCTTACGATCACTAGGCCAATATGTCGGCTTACCAGGAGATATTATTTCAAGGTTATTGTGCCTATTTATAACAGTTTGATACAACTGTCGTCCTTTCGGATTAATAAGACGTGAGCCCCAGTACGTGTGTTATGCGTTGTAATCTCCACCTGCTAGAAATCTTTGACCTAGTGTTCCAAAAAAAGTCTTTAAATTCGATTTCTGTAATTTTAAAACGAGGTGGACAGTATATAGCCGTAAGGTTTAGGTCACAACCCCGATTTTTTAGTGATATTGTTGTAGCTTGTAACTGTGGTGTAGCATGAGATTCTAGAGCATAATGGCTTAAACGATTTCTAATCAACACTGCCGTATCACCATGTGCTTTTCCATCCGGATGATTTGTAACATATAGTCTAAATCCCGGTATATTGAAATTATTTTTATTTGTTAAATGAGTTTCTGATATAAGCATTACATCTATGTTTTTTTCAGACAGAAATCTAATAATCTCTAATTTATGTTGGTTAACACCGTTAGCATTCCATATACATATATTTAGTAAGCTCATTTTTACTTAATAAATTTTTGCAGCATTTGATTTTGTGATTTTATTAAATCCTGGATCATGTTTTGCATGCTAGACATAAATTGTGTCATACACTGTGTAAGATTTATAATCATAGTTTCAATACCTCCATTTGGAGGATTTTGCGGCAGTTGCATTTGCACAGTGTTGCCTTTCACCACATTAGCATAGCTTCCTTGCATATTATTATTGGTAGAAGTAATAGATTTTGAACTTTTCTCTGAGGTTATTATAATATCAGTACGGGGTGTTTGTAACATTTGGTTACGACGTGCTTGAATGCCCCAGTGACAACTTCTCTGATTTCAAATCTTTATATACAGGACAACCCCTGTAGTTAGCAGTGTGATTTCCTCCACAATTGCTGCATTTTTTATTTAATTCTTCTTTCTTAAGAGTGCATTTGGAAGTGGGATGTAAATCACCACATACCACACAAACACTTCGTAGAGTGCAATATGATTTAGTATGCCCATATTCTTGGCAGTTAGTACATTGTACCGGACCGTTTCTTTTATGTGGTTCTTCCACAGTTACTCTACGATGCAGCAAATATTTCAGATTATATATTGGATGGGTCTCATTTTTTTTAAGCTGATTCGAATTCGGCAACAATTCAATTTTAAACATTGGCTGTGGTATTTTGTTTCTATTAAATATATTTATAACTGTTTTAATTTCAAAACCACATTCTTCCAATGCTTCTTTGACTTCACTAGAGTCTACGGCGGACTCTATACCCTTGATTACAACAACTAGGCCCTTAGAGCTCTTCAGTTGATACGAATAAAAATTCTTGTTTTTATTTGACAAAAATTTAACTATGTCCATAAAACTTTTTTCAGTGTAGGACTGAATTTTTGTTTTATCTATATTGCCTTTTTTCAAAGGCACTATATGGAAATTGTTAGTACCTACAATTTTACTTAATTCAGCAACGAGAGCATTACTGCTACGCTCACGCAAATAAATTGGAGGGGGTTTGGCATTTACGACTGTGGTGGTACCCTTCGCAACGTCGTCTGAACACTTGCTTAGTAAGGCAAATCTGTTACCATTTAAAGCTCCCGTTTTATTCATATTTGGTGTGCCGACCTGAAATTTTTTAGGATTGACCGCTGCCTTTGAAGGACTTAATTTCCTTTTTATATTAACGTAGCGATCAATGCCAGTTTGCACAGACTGGCCTTTTTTTAATGGTACATTCTCACCTTGCGTTATGTTATTCTTCTCTGGCTGCGTGCTTGCTGGTACCTGCTTACTTGTTGGTGTGATCACTTTTGTTGATGGCCGTTGTTGATTGCCGTTCTCTGCTGCTTTTGTATTTTGTACGCTCTGCTTATGATGCTGCTCAGTTGTTCGCTTCGATGACTCATCATTCTCACCGTTGCCTTGTTTGTTGTTATGAGCTGTATTCGCAGGCTCGACAAAGCTGAAGTAGGCATTCAGAGAATGCCTACGGCCTTGTTGGTGGGGCTGCGCCGCGCTCATGTTTTTTTGTTTCTTTTATTGTTTATTTCGCACTTATGTATTTGTTTTTTTATTATTTTGATTGTTTACAAAAAGTCTAATTTTTGTGTTTTTTATGTTTTTATTAACACTTACGGCGTTATTGCCTAACGCTTGCACCTAATGCACTTTTTTGGTATTTGTTTATTTTTATTTTTGTTTTTTAAAGAAAGTTTCTACGGAGCGCATCAATACACGTCCGTTTAGATTGAAAGCTCGCCTAGATTCGATTCGATCGAGTGTATTTTTAGCTATATTAAATTTTTTTTTTACAAAAATATTGGAAAATAACGGAGTAATGTGCTGTCTGGGGAAGTGCCGAAAAAAAAGTGCGTCAACTGCTGGCATGATTCCGGTCAAATGAGTAGCTGAAAAAAAATTCAAAATGTTTATTAAACTTAAATACATATATTTTCTATACAATGAACTACGATCTTTAAAAAATATCAAAAATAAAAAAGTCATAATTTTGAAAAAAAAAAATCGTTTTTTTTTACGAAAAAAAGGTCGTTTTTTTAATACCAAATTGATAATTTTCAAGCAATCAAAAAGATCGTAGTCCATTGTGTAGCAAATGTATTCAACTCTACCCAGTTTTAATTTGAAGTCGATGGGTCAATTTCTCGGTAAGTTATGATGTCAGCAGAAGAATGTCGTTTCGAGAAAAATGCGTTTAAAGTTTCACTTATATATGTTTGCACCTCTGATCGGTCGCTATTTAAAACGCTCCCATTCAAAAACCATTCAAGATACGATTTCACAGGATATTTTTGAATATATAAGCTATCGAAAAAGCAAAAACAAAAATTTTTTTTAAAAGTGTCACACTGGTATAGCCCCTTAAGCCCTCTGTTTAAGCCAAATTCGAAAATTGCTTGGACCTATACGAAGAGACAAAAGCCATGATCTCTGATCAACTAAAACTAATTAAATCAATTGCACCTACTCCACAACCGATAGTGGAGCTGCCACAAAGACAAGCCCAAGAGGTAAGCTCAGGCATTCACCTTAAAGTGCCAGTATGCAACACAGATATATTTCATGGTGGTTATGAACAGTGGCCGTCCTTCCGGGACATGTTTACAGCTGTGTACATAAACCATCCTAAATTATCACAAGCGCAGAAATTTTATCACCTCAGATATAAAGCCAAAGGTCAAGCAGGCGTACATAATAGTCAAACAGTTCGCTCTCAATGACGCAAATTTCAATTTTGCCTGGGACGCTCTAAAAGCACGTTACGAAAAGGAGTGAATATTGGTCGACCAGCAAGTGACGATATTATTGAATTTACCAAAAATTCAGAAAGAAACAAGTGAAGTTCAAATTGTTTGTCGGTTTTATCGACACGGAATATTCACACAGATAACTGGGACCTCATTCTGATAAATATATGCACATCTGCATTACCAGAAAAATCGTTACTTTTGTGGGAGCAAGCGCTCTTATCGCGAAGAAAGTGCCCAACGGGGCAGCAAATGAAATAATTCTTACTACACAATATGAAATTGCAGAAAGGGTAGATAAAAAACTAGTCAGAACGAAAAACGTTCAAAACGACCTCAATAGAAGCTTCAATAGATCCTAAGCAAGTAGCCACAATAATTTAAATAGAAGCTTTTTTAAGAATAAATCGTTCACATCCGAATAATATAAACAAACGTCATGCGAACTTTGTAGAGGAGGTCACAAGCTCAAATCGTGCGAGAAATTCAAAAAAAGGAATATTAGCGATCGAAACAATTTCGCAAGAACGAAAAAATTATGTATCAACTGTTTGTCACATGCGCACATGCTTAAAGATTGCGAAAGCAAATTTAATTGCGATTACTGCCATAAACGACATCATTCAATGTTACATATAACAAATTATTCCAGCTAACCCCCAAACAGCGCAAACGTAAAAAAAGCAACAGGTTTAGTTGCAACAACAAATTCTGAAAACTGCCCAGAAGCACCATGCTGCTCAAAGGCGTTAAAACACGAACGCTACAAAGCGAAAATCACAGTAGGGTGCTACTATCCGCAGCAGTCGTCTCCCACGAACACCGATGAGAACTGTTTAAACCCAGAGCCTTAATAGACCAAGGATCACAAGAATCATTTATAGCGTCTAGTGCTCTAAACAGGCTACAGTTGCCAACAAAACAAGCCAATTACACTGGCCTACAAAAAAACTTTTTTTGGTTTGGTGCAGCTCTGTGCGCATCAATAGTCGCTATAGTAGGTAGGATGAACCACGTTCCCGCTACTAGATGTCAGCTGACAGCTCTAATTTACCTACAATTCTCATTTTAATTTCCCCGTATACTCGTACTATGTATGCAAGCTCTTGGCAGCTGCCGCATCGCGCATCACTCATACGCCCTGGCATACACTAAGTAATGTAAGCTTGTATGGTACTGTCCTGCATGAGTTCAGCCTTTTTAAATATTGGCTTCTGGCAATTTATGTGAATAAACCAATTACACTGGCCTACAAAAAAATTGTTTTGTTTTGGTGCAGCTCTGTGCGCATCAGTAGTCGGTATAGTAGGTAGGATGAACCACATTCCGCTACTAGATGTTGTTTTCTTCTTTCTTATGAACAAGACGTATCAACTCACAAAATACAACAAAATCAGGTATAAAATATTAGGCACCAAAATGAGTAGTGTTATGAAATTACGGGAATGGGCGGAAAAGTTGTTCAAAATTATTGTTTTACCACAATTTATTGAACATGCGACCCCGCTATCATATAAATAGCATGCATTGGCAAAAGGTTTCACACCTAAAGCTGGCAGACCCAAACTGCAACACCCCCCCTCAAATAGATCTTCTATTAGGCAGCGATCTCATACCACAGGTAATTCTGGCGCAAAATACCATTTTAGGATGGGGCCTAAATGAACTAGTTGCCGAACCAGTCACAGCAATGACAACTCAAGTTGAGGAAGTCTCAAACGAGTACCTCATTTCACAATTGAAAAAATTTTGGGAATTAAAAGAACTCCCCCCACATCAGTCACAACCCCTGAAGATCAGTATTTTGAGGACTTTTACAAAGCCACAACTACTAGATCAGAAAATGGTGGGTCGTACGACTACCACTTAAGCAACAATTTTTTAACACACTCGCCTTAGGAAACCTACTTAAAAAAGGTGAACTCAAATCAGAATATGATGGTGTGTTAAAAAATACCTCCATTTAGATCATATGGAGGAAGTAAACCCAGGTGAGAAAATCGTCAACGGCAAATACTGCTCCTTTTACCTTTACCTGACATCACGCAGTAGTAAAAGAAAGAGTTGTCTTTATTGCCTCGAAAACCAGTAGTTCGGGGAATTCCCTAAATAATATTCTATTTATGGGACCCACACTCCAAACAGATTTAATGCTTCTGATATTAAATTGGCGTTTATTCAAATACGTATTAAATGGGGACGTTGAAAAAATGTATCGGCAAATAGTCGTACATAAAGACGACCACGATTTTCTACGCATTATGTTCCGAAGATCCCCCACCCGTTCTCTACGCGACTTCAAATTAAAAACAGTTACCTTTGGCGTTAACTGTGCACCATATCTATCCATTCGAACACTCCCGAATTGGCAGACAACACAAAGTCAGAATATCCTCTGGCAACTGAAGTGTTAAAAACTCAAACGTATATAGACGATATTCTGTCTGGAAGTCACACTCTTCCTCGAACATACGAGGCCATATCACAGCTAATAAAAGCCCTTAAATCCGCAGGGTTTCCACTACAAAAGATTATGGCAAATCACCCTAATATACTCAAAAATATTCCAAACGAAAATCTGTAGGACACTAATTTCCTTATGTTTGAAAAGGAAAGTACAACAAAAACGCTAGGCATCCAATGGAATGCGATATCGGACCAGTTCTCATACACGACTGAATCCATATCCGCATTATCAGTGGCAAATCTTTTCGACCCCGCAGAATGGCTTTCGCCAATTATGATACAAGCGAAAATCTTAATACAAGAATTATGGCTATTAACCGACTGGGACGTACAAGTGAAACCTCTTCGCTTAGAAAAATGGTCCCAGTTCGCAAACAATCTGAATGATATTTCTCAGATACAAATTCCACGATGGGTTAACTACTCCCCCGATCACAAAGTCGAATTACATGGCTTCTGTGACGCTTCTGAAAAGGTATACTTCGCTACTATCTATGTGGGAACGAATAAAGGACAGACTAGAAGTGGGCGAACGTACGGACAGTAACATGCAACACTCATCGCAATAGACAACGAGTAGCGACAAAGACAACGAGCAGCGATGAAGAAACAAGTAACGAAGACTTTGAAAACGACAGTCAGTCGACACGCGGACGAGCACGGTGCCAGTTGAAAAATAAAAACTAAAACATTGTTAAGAACATTTTTATAAAAAATAAAATAAGAACACTTTTGTAAATTAAACACTTTTCTGATAATAAATACGAATCCACCCCTACAAATTGGGGGCTCAACCGGTGGAATTGTGAAAGAAAAAAGTTTTAAAAATCATTTGTTGGTAGTGCGTTGAAAAATTGCGTCGTCAAACGCTATAAAAACATTCAATATTAAATCGTCCGTTATTTTGTAATTGTCAGCGTCGTCAAACGCAGTGTAATACACAAACATATTTCAAGTGTCGGCCAGTGAAAAAAAGCGTCTTCAAACGCTATAAAAATTTCTTAATTTTCAAACATACTAAAATTCTGGAAAGTTCGGGAAGCGTCATTAATTGTTCGTCGTCATACGAAGTCGCCATTTCAAAATTAACGGCGAAAAAGCAGCTAATGTATTCCATTCGTATGAAATACAGATCCAGCGATAAGTGGTAGCAGCGAATTCGAGTACGAGAAAAAACGACGATCGTGTGGTAACGAAGTGTAGCAAACAAAAGAAGTAAGCAATAGAAACCAATTGGTGGCATCGACCAGTAATTTGAAAGTAATGAAAGGTGAACACGTTGAACGAAGTAGCAGAGAAGTTAAAAGCGAGAAGCAGAGAAGTTGAATAAGCTGAAGGAAGAAACAGACAAGTCGAATACGTTGAACGAAGTAGCAGAGAAGTTAAAAGCAAGAAGCAGAGTAGTTGAATAAGCTGAAGGAAGAAGCAGACAAGTCGAATACGTTGAACGAAGTAGCAGAGAAGTTAAAAGCGAGAAGCAGACAAGTCGAATACGTTTAACGAAGTAGCAGAGAAGTTAAAAGCGAGAAGCAGAGTAGTTGAATAAGCTAAAGGAAGAAGCAGACAAGTCGAATACGTTGAACGAAGTAGCAGAGAAGTTAAAAGCAAGAAGCAGAGTAGTTGAATAAGCTGAAGGAAGAAGCAGACAAGTCGAATACGTTGAACGAAGTAGCAGAGAAGTTAAAAGCGAGAAACAGACAAGCTGAATACGTTGAACGAAGTAGCAGAGAAGTTAAAAGCGAGAAACAGACAAGTCGAATACGTTGAACGAAGTAGCAGAGAAGTTAAAAGCGAGAAGCAGAGAAGTTGAACGAAGAAGCAGAGAAGTTGGACGCAGAAAGCAGATAAGTTGAACAGAAGATCGATATATTTATATACATATATATTTTTCATTATTTTTACATTCCTAGTAGTTTGTTTAGAAATACTTTTTAATTATAAGTACAAATTTGAATTGTAACAGTGCATTGCGACAATGGACAGACAAGCAATACTGACACTAAATATTAGGGAATTGCAGCAAGCACTACGTGAACTAAATATTTCCACTACTGGACGTAAAGCAGAGTTGCAAAAGAGACTGTTGTTGCATCATGGACATGAGACGCATGAGGATGATGAAGGTGCTGAATCAGTTAGTTCCTACGACGATGTACCAAATACAAATTTTACTGCCACTGTGGCACCGATAGGTAGATCTGTTTTTACGTTTAGTGATATCCAAGAAAGCCTAACACAATTTAGCGGTGACGATAATATCGATATTCAACAATGGATAAATGACTTTGAGGAAAATGCATTAGTAGTAGGGTGGAATAGTGTGCAGAAATTTATTTACAGTAAGCAGTTGCTGAAAGGAGCTGCTAAATTGTTTATTAGAAGTCAACGAGGCTTGGTCAGTTGGGAATCACTGAAAGAAGAATTGGTCAGTGAATTTGGGAAAAAGGTGTCGTAGTCAGAAGTGCATAGTCAGTTGAGAAGTCGTAAGAAGAGGATAAACGAAACGTTTCGCGAGTATTTGTATGTTCTTACAGAAATTGGAAAGCCAGTAAATATCGATACTGAAAGTTTAATATCATATTTCATTGAGGGTATAATAGATACGAAATTAAACAAAGCGGTTCTGTATGAAGCAAACACAATTATTGAGTTAAAAGATAAGATAAAAGTTTACGAAAAAATCCATAGTAAAGCAGACAAGTCAATACAGAAAGTTGTAAATACAGCTTATAATCAGAAAGTCTCAAAATCGTGTTTTAGGTGTGGAAGCTCCACACATCTCATTCGGGACTGCAACAGTCAACAAACCAAATGTTTCAAATGTAATGGTATAGGACACAAGTCTTTTGAATGCAATAGTACTGCGGGTATAAAAGTAAAGAAGGAATCAGATAAGATTAATGTTGTGAATTTTGACAAATCAAAAATAAGTTTACCGGTGAAAATAGTGAAGGTAGGAGGACTAAAAGTTGATGCATTAGTTGATACTGGGTGTTGTTTGTGCTTAATACGGAGAGACGTTTTCAAAAAAATTAAATTTGACGTTGAAGTGGTCGATGACAAGCGCACTTTATATGGCGCATGTGCCAAAGAATTTTCAACATATGGTAGTTTTTTCGCAGAATTGGAGGTTGATGGTTTAAAATTCTTACAACAGTTCCACATCACCAGCGAAACCGATATTCCGTGTTCAGTATTCATAGGCACATCAGTGCTAGATAAAGTCAATATTAATATAAAGTCAGAAGGTGCAGAATTCATAGAGAGGAGTAATGTTGAACAAGAAGTGGAAGAAAGATGCAAAGAAAAAAGAATAGAGTTATTAAAACAGTTTCAGGAGTTATGTTTGAGTGCAGGGGAATATAGTGACAACGTAGTTATTCAGGAATTGATAAACAGTTATAAATCAAACGAAAGGTCTTTGGCCGATCTATTGGATCAGTTGGTGAGGGGTAGAAACAACTCACCACCTGGCTACAGTAGAGGGAGATTAGGAGGTAATCAAGGTGGAAGTGGAGGTGGTGGGGGTTTAGGCTCTTGGGACGTAAATGCACCGAATGATTGGAATCAAGGAAGTAGTGGTAGTGGTGACTACGGAAATAGTGAAAGTGGAGGTGGTGGTAGTGGAAGTATGATGTCATTAATGCAACGTGGTAAGGGTATAAACATGAATAATGGTGGGGGTGATAGTGTTGGCTTTGGTAGTATGCCACAAGTAGGTGGCATGAACGATGGCTACGTTGGCATGCCACAAGGCGGTGGGATGAACAGCAACTTTGGTGGCATGCGACAGGGCAACAATTATATGGGTATGTCAGGAGGTAATCAAGGTGGTTACGGTGGGATGTCATCAAATAGGGGAATGAACAATCCAGATCAGTGGTATAAAAAGGTTGATAATATACAAAAAAGTTTAAACAATAATCCAAATCGTAGCACAATGGTGTCCCCATTCAAGCTGTTAACAGGGCTTGACTTGCATGTAGAAGATCAGATAGACTTGAGTGAGTACATTGAAAATGAAGTAATCAAAGAGCTAGAAACAGAACGTGACCAGGTTAGAGAGATGGCTAAGAAAAATATTAAAATAACACACGAAGAAAATCGAAAAAATTTTAATACAACAAGAAAAGCCGAACAAACATATGAAGAAAATGAGTTAGTAGCTATAAAGCGTACACAATATAGTCCCGCATCAAAGGTTACGAAAAAGTTGTTAGGACCGTACAAAATTGTTAAGAAATTGAATCATGGTAGGTATGATGTCGAAAAAATAGGCGAACACGAAGGACCGTATCGAACAACAACAGTTGCCGAGTTCATGAAAAAATGGTGCACGTCGTTCGAGGACGAACGAATGTCAGGACGGCCGAATGTGGGAACGAATAAAGGACAGACTAGAAGTGGGCGAACGTACGGACAGTAACATGCAACACTGATCGCAATAGACAACGAGTAGCGACAAAGACAACGAGTAGCGATGAAGAAACAAGTAACGAAGACTTTGAAAACGACAGTCAGTCGACACGCGGACGAGCACGGTGCCAGTTGAAAAATAAAAACTAAAACATTGTTAAGAACATTTTTATAAAAAATAAAATAAGAACACTTTTGTAAATTAAACACTTTTCTGATAATAAATACGAATCCACCCCTACATCTATGTGCGCACGCAAAGTGACACCATGACCAGAAGCCACTTATAAGTCGCAAAAGCAAAGGTGGTACCTTTAAAAACAATAAGTCTCCCACGACTTGAGTTATTTGGCGCACTGCTACTTTCCAAACTAGTAGCTATGGTGCAAATGTATTTAAGCATGACAAAATGCAAACTATATATGTGGTTCGATTCCGAAATTGTACTAGCCTGGTTGAAAAAACCACCACATGCATGGAAGACGTATATTTCTAACCGAACGTCTTAAATACTTAACCTAGTGGGATCAGTCGCTTGGCGTCACGTAGCCAGTGCTGACAATCCTGCCGATCTAGGTACAAGAGGGTGCAAGCCACTGCACCTTGCCACCACCACCCTCTGTTGGAATGGTCCCCGATGGTTGATAGAATCTCCTGATTCTTGGTCACAGTCCCCCATGCGCAACATAATCGCCCCAGAAGAAAAATCGCCACCTTTCACATATTATTGGATGATGCCGACATCCTTGAACGATTTTCGTCGTTTCCAAGAGCTCTCAGAGTAATTGCTTACATGTTCAAATATATTGAGCAACTCAAAAGCAAAGTCAAAAGATCACAAAATTTCCCATGTAACACAGTGACGCACCTACAGTTACAAAAGGCAAAGCTCGCACTAATCGCATATACTCAAGCGCGCTACTTCAGCCCCGATATTCCGTATCACTACTAAGAGAATCGAAGCCGATTGATAAAAAGAGCTCACTCTTAGTTCTTAACCCTTTTCATCAGCGGTAAAAAGCTTCAAATCGCATTTCAAACGGGTAGCTGGAATTCATTACAAATTCAGTTACGAAAAGTTCACGACGTTATTAAATCGAATTGAAGTCGTTCTCAATTCTCCATCATGATTTCAGCCGCTTATTGAAGGACAAGTACGTAAAGGATCTCCACAAAAGATACCCTTGGAAGACTCCTGAACAAGCGCCTAAACTTAGAGACTGCGTCCTCATTTATGACGGCTTGGCCGCATAGAAAAGCTACATTATGGCCCCGATGATCACATACGAGTCGTGGATCTCCGTACGCGAAACGGAACACTAAACAGACCGCTCGTGAAGCTGTGCTTTTTACCAACCACCGACGATCGGGAATCCAAAAACCGAAAAAACTAAACCAACATTATCCCGATATAATGAAATCATTAAATTTAGGGGTATGCGACCCTTGCAACAGCAGCAAATTGCCCACGCACACGGGCATTGCCACAACTGCCTCTCGCACACTCATACGACTCCAGAGTGTGAGTCACAAGGGCTGTGCCAAATATGTCACAGGCTGCATCACACGCTGCTACATCGCAGCTCGTCACGCGAAGTGAATCGGTCGCACATCCATCGCGGCCGCGTATCCCGACTTCAACCCGCAGTTCGTGTCGTACACCAGCGGAGCGGAACCTCGTTGCGGCGTCGACAGCCTGGACCATCACCTCGTCGACTCACGGCTGCGCCTTCTAGGCTAAACAGTCGCCTAATAATATAACACAACTACACCACATACATTAAACACACCACCTCTTCACCCCATACTACACACACCATACTCAACACATCGGCATTATGCACACCATCTTTTCGTCCCGCACTACACACCCCACACTCAACACTTCGTCATCATGCACACCGCATCATAATTTACACCATACCTTTCACACCATACACGTGAGGACACCAAACAAGGCACTGTCGGACGACGCCCACTTCTCTCTCTTTTACGATCCGTGCGCATATACGCATCAACAGCCAGCTCGTAGCTTGACTTTTCTTCGCGATCCTCTATTCATTTCTCTCATCCAAGTCGTCGCTAAATCAACGGGTGAGTCCGCGGGTTCTACATCGATTCTACAGTCAAGTTTTCCCTTAAATTTTTTTAAAGATACACTGTTATGATTAAAACACGCTCTCTTTTTTTCATTGGGATAACTTACATATTGACCGATATTTCCAGTACAAAGTCACCAGAAAGGTCGAAAATCTTTATATTAAGTTTATGGGGGCTACGGGAAGTATTGGTCCGATTCAACCCATTTTTGATATACAGACATACCATTACAAGAGAAGGATTATCTCTTAATTTTAGTTATATATAACACACATTGACCGAAATTTTCGATCAAAAGTCAACTGTACCTATAGTCTAAATATTCCGTAGCTAGGGGCGTGAACAGTTTTTGTTCGATTTGAACAATTTTTGGCCATAGGGTGACATACAACAAGAGCGTTATATTAATTGCTTTTTGATTTGTGTACTGGAAACTGAACGAATCAAAAGGAATTTAAAATTGTGCTATATTGGAAGTAGGCGTGGTTATTGTCCGATTTCGCTCATTTTCACAATATGACATAAGAATATGAAAAATGCCATATTTCGGTTAGTCGGGTTCCGAGATATGGGATTTCACCAAAAAGTGGGCGGCGCAACGCCAATGGTCAAATTTTCACACCTGCTCTCATAAAGCTTTCTCATAACATCCCTGCAGCAAATTTTTACGTTTCTTAAGCATTTATTTATTGATTTATCGCGCTTTTAGTAGATTTGAGCAGTACTGTTATATGCGGAGTGAACGGGGTTTTAATCCGATTTTATCCATTTTCACACTGTCGGCAGGAACTAGTGTAATATTCGTGGCGGGAATTTTGTTGTTATACCTTTAGAGGTTTGGCAGATATATACGGGCCATTCCATCAATTGGCGACATGGTTTTGTACCCGTGACTCTCCGATTTTGACCAAACTTTAGAATATCATAATATAGACCAGAAGAAGAATATCTTTTAACTTTTTAGTGGTCAAGATTGCTCCACTGTTTTGTGGAGCGCAATTCAAATTCCGATCAAACAAAAAAATTACTATTTTTTTTATTTTTTAACGACCTGAAAACTGAGTAAAAAAAACTGGTGCGTGGAGTCCCAACGCGCGGAAGAAGTGAAACTTCTTAGTGATATTCCACCTTCTCTAGGCTTTAAGCAGAGAACTTAAAATAATATTTTAGAATTGACATTAAATCTTTCTTAGAACAAACACCCTAAAGTTGTTCAATTTATGATTTTTGGCATGCTCGGGGAGATGTTACGGCGTCTGTTTTTATGAATGAAGCGAGGTCGCTTGTGGAATTTGCGCCTGTGTTTATGAATGAAATCGTTTTTGTTGTAAAATTTACTACATTTGGGCTTTGCCAATTTGGCTGCCATATTGAGTTGTGATGCTTCTGATATTTGAGACTATTTCTGTTTTTGTAAAACAATGTTTCAATTTTTTGTTAGTGACATATTGACCTGATTACCCATGTTTATGTTTGTATGTTTGTGCATTATTTGTACATATAAATATATATGAATGTATGAACATGCAGATCAATGCGCGCGAGTTGAGGAACGTACGAGTATTCCTTATAATAGTAACAAACATTAAAACAACCTTTTGTTTTAGTAAACAGAATGCATCAAAACAACCTTGAGTTCGAACAATTGAAATGCACTATTACTACAACAAACAATCCTAAACAAACAAGTATCAAAACAACATTGAGTTTGAATACCACAACAACCTTATCTTAAAACAAAGCAATTGTATCTAAGCAAGCATTCAAATAATATAATCTGTATCTTATCAAACTATCAACTAGTAATAAGTAAACAAATTAGTTAGTATAAATAGAAGTAAGAACCATGTAATATGTTAGTCTTAAAAGTATAAATAAAGAGAACACTTTTCGGTGCAGATCAAAATATATTCTTTTGACTCATTTTTACTTAATGTAAAAATTAACTCGCGCATGTAATATATTGATAAGTGATAAAATCATGATTTGAATTTCTAAACGCGCAAATGCGTATACATACATTCATATGAGCAGCCGCAGAGACATAAGATTAATATGATAGAACATGTGTATACATAGGTATACATTAGGGCGGGTCGATTTAAAAATCGCCCATTGCTCTATGAAAATAATATTCTAGGGATCAAAATAAGAAACTTTGCCGAAGGAACCATATTTCTAAAACGAATTTTGATGTCCCCCAATTTGGGTCGAACTTTTGGGTAGGGGCAAATTTTGAAAAATCCCACTTTGACCTATTTAGAGTGCTCCAATCGAGTCCAAATGTATGACCGACCCCCTCTAACTTTGGACGGCCGATCCTCCCATGCCAGTGGCACACCCCCTGGAACTCCCCTGGGGGGTTCCCCATACAATCATTTCAAAAAATCACCATTTTTAGCCTTTTCATGAAAAAATCAGCTAAATGGCTATGTTTTTTCTTTATTTTTATTTATTTATTTGTAATAATATCTATTTTTTCTCTTAAGAAATTTATTTAGTCAGAACATATGTAAAAGAAAAAATTAATTTAAGTGAGTTATAGAAAAGAAACTGAAAAAAAATTATTGTTTGAATTCTTTTTTACTTTCAAGTCTGGGCAATTTCGCACGGCTCTCTAATGTCGTCGCCATAACAGCCTCTACATTTTCCGGTATAACCTGTTTGGAAACGCTAGCTAGCAATTGAACATGTCGTTCCGTTCCTTGTATGTGTGATGTAGTTTTTGGATCATTAAACGGTGGATCATCTTGATTTAAATATTCTTTCAATGTATCGTACGGAATGCTTCGCGTGAATGGTGGTTCAAATACGATATTTATATCATTCAAATTGATCATTTCCGTATAACTTGTGCAATTAAAGTTTATATCTGGTTTTTTATAAACTCTAAGTTCCATTGGCTCGTCAACATCGGTTCGATAGCGTAGAATTTTCTTGATGGCACAGTCGCGCTTTTCTTTCCTATCATCAAACAACATTGATAACAAGATATTTTCCGAATGCGCATAATATGAATTATCTTTAATTACTTGATTGACCGGAACCACGCCGCTAGAAATTGCATGGGCCATGTCGTATAAGTACTTCGAATCGGTGGAAAATTCTTTTTTTTCTGGAGCAGGGGGCATATTTTGCAACTCAATTTTCTGGAAGCCGTCCACCACCGAAAAATATATAATAATAAAATAATTAAAAATGGTTGACAATTTTAATAAATGAGTGATAGCAATAACTTATCGGAAGAGTTTCACAAGTTTCGGTTTGGCGGCTCAGTTTTCCGGTTGCCGATCTTGGTCCAGTGCTAGTTGATTTATCCAAAGCTTCAAGCAAACGCCGAAACGGAAGTTCGTTGAAGTGTAGAAGGCAAACAAACCAATGCAATGGTCTTTTTAACAGCAATTCGAATCGTCGTATAATTCCACCGTGTGGGCCAGTGTTTGTTGGCTCACCGTCAGTGCATATTCCAATTAATGTATCCAGTGATATATTTTTATCGGTGAAAAAACCATTTTATTTGGTCGTTTGTATTCAGCGGTTTCATGTTCCAGTCTTACGTAACCAATCAATTCAGAATTGGGTTCTCTCAAAATAACAAGATGAGGTTCTTTTACCATCCTAGTATGGTTCTTCTCATCAATTTTATCTATCGTTAAAGTATCATCTTTTCTGCCATCGAATGAAAACGCTAACAAATTGGTAACATCTAACCGTTTGCGAAGCACTTCTTGTCTGCATTTCTCTTTTTCTCTGCGAACTTTCGATTTATCCATGATGAGAGGTTTCCCCAGCTTATCTTTAATTTTGAAATCTTGCAAAAGAGCGGTTCCCAATGCTGATGCTACTCTGTCAGACACACCAAATCTGTCACAGACCAAGGCATAGTTAAAACAATCGTATCTCTCTGTGTATTGTGAACTTGTGCTTCTATCCATATCTTCTTGAACCGGTGGCGGTGTGTATGTTGAATCATCGGGATCTTGGTATATTGGCATTGATGACATAGACCTTGCTCCTTGCTCTTCAGTTTCCATCATAAATGCATTCATTGTTAGTCTTCTCTGATTATGTTGATCGTGCATGAACTCTTTGAGGCGTTCGGGAACCCAGCCGCATGCACATGGAGCTGCCTTCAAATCGCATTTACATGTTCCAATGTAAAAAATTGTTTCCAGAGATTTTACATACTCTGTAAATTGTTGGGTGTTGTTTCTTCTCTTGATTTGCTCTTGATACTTGTCAAACAATTTATTCAATTTATTACATACACTTTTTTTCAGCATTATTTCCATACCAAGTTTTTCCCAAATTCCAATCAACTTATCTTTTACTTTAATAGTGAATGATTTATGGGAAAACTTCTTTTGTTCTGTTTTAGCAAGTTCGCTTAAGTAAAAATAATATCTCAAGATATCCAGATGGGTTGGTAAATTAAGATCAGTCAAATCAGTAGACACACCAAAAACAGTAAAATCATGCTTGGGTATATGACTCATTGGGTTTTCGATAGTTGTTAATGTAGTTGCTTCATCTTGCGGTGTAGAGGATGGTGGATTCATTGTAAATTTTTTGATTTGGAATAGTCACATCACTTATTATTTTTTTTGAAATACCATAGTGGTTATTGCTTTAGTTCTCCTCGCTTTCAGAGGTAATAAGAATGAAATGGTAATTTCAATTCTATTTCAAAATTTGCCCCTACCCAAAAGTTCGACCCAAATTGGGGGACATCAGAATTCGTTTCAGAGGTTTGGTTCCTTCGGCAAAGTTTCTTATTTTGATCCCTAGAATATGATTTTCATAGAGCAATGGGCGGTTTTTTTGCCTCCCCACAAATCGACCCGGCCTAGTATACATATATATGTATATATATTTTGATAAATATAATTTCTATTAGTAAGAAATATAATACAAAAATATTTATTAGTATAGCATATGTGGCGGTTAAGGTGTTAATAAGTAAAACACTATTTAACCAGCTACTTAATTTTATTATATTTACTAGCAGCCCGTCCCGGCTTCGCACGGGGTAGACAATTATTTATTTTTGGAAATTTGGATATAAAAACCTCTTTTTCACAAATATTTTTATTTGTATTAAAAAAAATCCCACAGTTATATTTGTATGTAATTCTATTTATGTTCAATTTATTTGATGGTTTAAGTGGCGGGCACTTAAATAAGTAATATTTTCATAGGATATTATATACATTTTTACTATGTTTTTTTAAGTAATTAGAATAAAAGCAGAGTCGAAAAAAATATATACAGTCTAACTTAAACGTTGACAACTTTCAACTAAAAATGTATCTACTTATACATCTAGGTGTTTCAAAGAAATTTTTGTTTGTGTCGATAGAAACTTGCCTATCATTATTTAGTATTTTCCTTACAAAATTATTATTTTTTTGTTTGTTTTTGTGGTTTTGTGCTTTTTATTTTGGTGTTACATGTTTGTTGTGTTTTTTTTTGTTTTTTATTTATTATTAAAAAAGGGTTTGTCATTAATCATTTTCATTCTTATTATTACTAAATAATTTACATTTTTAGTATTTTTTATTTTACAGGTTTACTTTTACGATATTTAAAGATGTAATATTAAGGTAGATTTACATTTTTATACTCTCGCAACAATGTTGCTAACGAGAGTATTATAGTTTTGTTCACATAACGGTTGTTTGTAAGTCCTAAAACTAAAAGAGTCAGATATAGGGTTATATATACCAAAGTGATCAGGGCGACGAGTAGAGTCGAAATCCGGATGTCTGTCTGTCCGTCCGTCTGTCCGTCCGTCCCGTCCGTCTGTCCGTCTGTCCGTCCGTCCGTGCAAGCTGTAACTTGAGTAAAAATTGAGATATCATGATGAAACTGGTACACGTATTCCTTGGCTCCATAAGAAGGTTAAGTTCGAAGATGGGCAAAATCGGCCCACTGCCACGCCCACAAAATGGCGGAAACCGAAAACCTATAAAGTGTCATAACTAAGCCATAAATAAAGATATTAAAGTGAAATTTGGCACAAAGGATCGCATTAGGGAGGGACATATTTGGAAGTAATTTTTTTGGAAAAGTGGGCGTGGCCCCGCCCCCTACTAAGTTTTTTGTACATATCTCGGAAACTATTATAGCTATGTCAACCAAACTCTGACAGAGTCGTTTTCTTCAGGTATTTCCATATACAGTTCAAAAATGGAAGAAATCGGATAATAACCACGCCCACCTCCCATACAAAGGTTATGTTCAAAATCACTAAAAGTGCGTTAACCGACTAACAAAAACGTCAGAAACACTAAATTTACGGAAGAAGTGGCAGAAGGAAGCTGCCTCCAGGCTTTTGGTAAAAATTGAAACATGGGCGTGGCGCCGCCCACTTATGGACCAAGAAGCATATCTCAAGGAGCTACTAGACCGATTTCAATGAAATTCGGTATATAATGTTTTCTTAACACCCTGATGACATGTACGAAATATGGCTGAAATCGGTTCACAACCACGCCTTCTTCCAATATAAAGCTATTTTGAATTCCATCTGATGCCTTTCTTTGTATAATACGAGCTATAAACATTAGGAACCAATGATGATAGCGGAATAAAACTTTACACAAATACGGTATTTGAAAAATATGTAAATGACGGATAATGAAATCTCGATTATCACTTTACCATGCGAGAGTATAAAATGTTCGGTGACACCCGAACTTAGCCCTTCCTTACTTGTTCACTTTTATATTTGTCAGTTTTTATCTTAAAGCTTCAATGTAAACTACGTTTGCAGTGGTATTTGTAGATGGCAACAAAATATATTGATTTTCAAGAGATCCCACTCGAGAAAGGGCAACATATACATATGTAGTTGTCCATGAGAAAAGCATTCTTTTCTTAGGTCGATGCCAACCATCGAACTATCGACTTATTTATTGTGATTCATAATAATTTTTTTCATTGAGTTATTAAATTCATAAGAAATAAAAAAATTTCCCAAAAATAATCAAACATTAACTGTTAATATCTCTTAAACGTTTGGGTTTACGAAAATATCACGTCAGACCTTTTTTGTAGAGCATTCAATTTCCTACAAAATCTAAGCAACAAGATATTTTTTCAAGTAGTTTGAAGCGAGATATACATTTTTCTATCTGATAATAAGAAAAAATAGAAAACTGTATGTAAGAGGACCTTCCCGTTACAATTAAAAGCTCATGTTTGGAGGGGCTTTCTTAGAGGTGTCTAGGAACCTATTTTTCCGAGTACCAAACGCAAAAAAAAAAATTTTTTTTGAATCACTCTAATGTATGTATGTACATACATATATGTATTTGTTTACACTTCCGAACAAATAATGCACAAGCATGCATACATACATATGCGTACACATGTGAATATGTCACCAACAAAAAATTGAAGCATTGTTCCACAAAAACAACAATTGCTCAAATAGCAGAAGCATCAAACGTCAATTTGGCAGCCGAATTGGCGAAGCCCAAATGCAATACATTTTACAACAAAAACGATGTCATTCATAAACGCAGGCGCAAATTCTACAAGCGAACTCGCTTCATTCATAAAAACAGACGCCGTAACATCCCTCCGAGCATACCTTTGCCTACAAGCGCCTTTTCGTGACGATGGCAAAAGCTAAAAACCATAAATTGAACAACTTTCTGATGCTTCTTCACAGAAAGAAGTCAGAAAAGAAGAAGAAGTGGAGAAAAATCTCCGTCAATATGTATGCAAGCTCATACATATGCATACATATTTACGCTAGTTTGTAGGCGAAGCTGTTACAGCGGCAAGGAAAGCGGTCAATGAGCGGCCATTAGTTTATTTTTTTCGGCACAGCTTGGATTTTCTATCATGACACAAGTTCTGAACCAATGAGCGCGACAGATTAGAATACACACGTTCTTAGGGACACAGGTATTGAGGCATCTGCATAACTACATAGCTGTGTCCCTAAGAACGTGTGTATTTTAATATTTGATAGATGTCTCTTGCAGTCTGTCGTGCTCAATGTGTTCAGCACTTGACTCTTTGACAAAACGCAAGTTTCGGCCATTGGTTGACCGTGACAACGCAGATGCGAAAGAAGCGTGCGACACTTGTTATTATGAATGTATGTACATATGTATGTATGCATATGGCTCGCATTTGCTTTCGTAAACATACAGACAAATGTGCCAAAGAAATAATATACATATGTATGTACATATGCATGTGTCATAGAAATTCTATTGGTACAAATATGGAAATGATAACAAAATAAAGCGAATATGCATATTTCTTGAAGGTCATCAATTTTCTTCTTCACTTTTTAACGGTCGAAATAAGTATAATTTATTTGAAATATTAATTTATTTAAAAATTAAAAAATTAAATTAAAGAAAAATAAAATTAAAATAACGTTTCCCAATTTTTCCCGATTTTGTAAAAATAACTAAAATTTTTACCATCCAGAAAAGAATGGTCCATATAATACAAAATAATCAATCATATGTGACTCAGAGAATGCTTTGTATGTATATTTTTCTTCAAAGCATTTCTCTTTATTTATTCTGGCATGAATTCAGTCGTTTTACATATGTACATTTGGCATATAACTTTTTACAATTTTTGCAAATATGAAAAACGGCATACCATAGTCAAATAGATAATAAAAAAGTATGAACTCCATTATTTTTTTTTTTGAGAAATCGCAAAAAAGTTTCCGCGCAAAACGAAATTACTTTTTTATCAGAACTGCTGAAAAAAACAAAAAAAGTTTTGTACACTGTACACGTTTTTCTTCATAATAATAGATATTTATTTAACTTATAATCTTCCTATTATTCCAAACGCCTTTTAATGGACCTAAGGGAAGTGCCACACCCACCCCAAACTAATATTTCTTCAGAAAATTCTGATTCAATATAATAATAACACAGCTGTGCGCGCGACAATGTCTTTACATCTGACGAGACGAGAGCGTAGTTACATATTTAAAAGCATGAAATGGCGAAATGACATGCAATACTTATATGAATTGGTCGAATCTTTTAAATACTTCGAGAAAAATGAACGTTTTCCCTACATACAATTTAAAGCAATACCAGCACTCAGTAATGCCCGTTGGAATTCTAGAGCTATTTTGGCACTTTTAGCCTTTATACTTATTCCTGAATATCGTTTGCAATTATATCCTATTTGTAAGTTTGTGTGCGGTGCTTGGAGCGTAATCTGGTTTTCCGATCATACTTTCAACAAAAATAATTTCGCCACACTACAGAAATCATTGGCCGGCTTCAAAAAAGCAAATTAATGTTTTCTCAGACATTGGGTAAATAAACCATCAGCTATTAAGGAAGTTCAGCGAAGTAACATCTGCACAGAGCGTGCAATTAAAATTGTGCAAGACATTTTACCATTGTGTAAATCATCACATACTTTAAACTTAAAACTTATTTCATGTAACAATTGACCAATATGTAAAAATAAAGATATTAAAATAAATTTTTAAAAATTTTGACTTTTTTTAGAAATCCATTTTTGCGCGGAACGTTTTTGAACCGAAATCACCTAAAAAAGTGATATTCATTACTTGTACAATATTTGCCACCACGTGGTGGTATGCCAAATTTTTCGTCAAAATTTGTTATATGCCTAATGTACATACAAATATTTTTGCCACTGCACGTGCTCAATTCTGCTAAATAGCAGCTACAACGGCGAATTCCTTACTTTGATTCTATCGGCTCTGTTAGCCGCCAAATCGAACATCATATAGAATTCGATTTGCACCTTCTCTATACTTTACATTCTCTGGCCCGGCGCGCTTTTCAGACTGCATCGCAAACAACGGCCACGGCGCTATGGCGGTTTTGTTTACTGTTTGAATTTTTTAATCCGTGATATCTTTTGAATGGAAAGTCCAATTTTAATTATTTAAAAACTATTTTATAGGTAGTTAAATGGTCTTGACCATAAAATAATTTATGTGGATAAGGATTAATATAAACACATAAATAGCATGGTTTGAATTTGGTTAGCATTTTCATTAATGTTTAAAATGAAAAAAAGTTGTTGTAGTGACATAACTACAATAATTGGACATACTATCTATATGCTACTGAGCAGTTTCTTGTAGATATTATGATGTTCTTCAATATTGTTGTACATTATTTTGTTCTATCGCTAATAGTTTCGGCAGCGCATTCGACGAAAGACATTTTAAGACTCATTTTTCTACACCTTCGGTTACATTGTTCAAATTTTACCAAGTATCCCTAATTTTTTTCAAAATGAAATGTGGCCTCTGTCAAATTGGAAGAATGTAGCATTCTACTGGTGAAAGAATTTTTTAAATCGGCCTAGTACTTTTTGAGCCTATTCATTACAAACATACAAACATACAAAAATAGGTACAAATCTTGCCTCTTTATAATATTAGTGTAGATTTACTTACAAGTAAATCCGACTTACAAATATATTTTGAATATGAATAAAGTAAATGTTTTATATTGCGTGCGATAGAACACGTGTGATCTCGTCCGATGATCAAAAGGAATAGGACGAATTAGAGAAGCTAATATAAGGGGTTTAATATTGTAACGGGATTAAATATTTTTTTTTTGCTGAATACAGTGTTACCAGATGAAAGTAGTTAAGTAGTTACAATATTAGAAATAGTTAATAAGTGGATCTATTACAATTTGGCGAGATGCTAATCGCTTCAATACTCTCCTTCTTAAAAAAAATTAAAGTTTTTAAGAAGAAATTTAATTTTTAAACATTAATTTGGAATATAGGCGTTCTTATTACTAAACCAAAAACAAAAATAGTATGATGAGTTTTCTCGGCCGATGTGAAGAATTCTAACGTATACTGGTTTAAGTCTATCCACTGAAATAGAGATTACGTTGCCTCGGTAGTCTATGACGAAATATTTGTCGTGACGAGCAATAACTTTGAACGGTCCTTAGTAGGGTGTGGAGAATGAAATTTCTTTACGATCCTACCAAAACATGAGAACAAGGGTTTAGGTCTTTAAAATAAAAAATTGATCTCTTTCCGTGTCTTGACGTTTCTGCTGGTGCTAGATTTTTGAAATGTTGTTTCAAATTCTGTAATAGTTCGGCAGTGGTTGTTTGATTGTTTGAAGGAGCAATGAATTCTCCTGGCAAACGTATTGGTTCTCCATAATCGAGTTCAGCTGGCGTTGTGCCCATGTTTTCTTTCCATGCTGTTCGATGGTCAAGTAGTACAACCGGTAAAGCGTCTAGTCAAGTTTCTCGAAGAGTGTAGATTTGAGTTGGCGATGAAAACGTTCGACTAAGCCATTTGATAGCGGATGATATAGGGAAGTCCTCAGATGTTTGATGCCAAGGATCTGCGACAGTGAGTTAAAAAGTTTTGACTCAAATTGTCGTCCTTGATCGGATGTTATTCGTTTTGGTGCACCGTACCGAGCGATCCAGTGGGCGAGTAGTGCTCGTGCTACCGTATCTGCTGTACCATTTTCCAAAGGAATTGAAAAATTTCAAGATATTGCAAATATTCGCGCTTATTGACTGAAGCTACCAGGATATCGTCGATATATACGATTAAGAATGGAAGATCTCGTGTTACTTCATCGATGAACCTTTGAAACGTTTCAGCTGCGTTTCTTAGACCAAAGGTCATATAAGGAATTTCAAATAGTCCAAAAGGCGTTATAATGGCCGTTTTAGAAATGTCTTCTGGTGCGACCGGGATTTGGTTAAATGCACGAACCAAATCTATAGTTGAAAAAATTTTGTTACCATGTAATGTTGCGGTAAAGTCCTCAAGGCAGCTTACGGGGTATTTGTCTGGATTTGTGCGAGCATTTAGACTGCGGTAGTCTCCACATGGTCGCCATCCTCAAGTGCTTTTCGCTGTTATGTGCAGAAGCGATGACCATGGACTGTTCGAAGGTCGAGCGATTCCCAGTTTGATCATGTCATCAAACTCGTGACATGCAGCTTGTAGTTTATCCGGTGGTAAGCGGCGTGCTTTTGTCCGTTTGAAGTACGTATGTGGTGAAAAGTGTTGTGTTTATTTCCTCTTGTTACGCTGTCTGTATTTGTAATCTGGGGAAAATTTCGTAGTAGTTTGTGGTATATTGTATCTTCTTTAATTGATCGGATGGAAATTGTATTCGTTATTGGAGCAATTAAGCGGGTGATGTTAATGCAGTACGTCCGACGAGTAGACATCTTCGCTTGAGGTCGACTAATAAGTCAATGTGACTCAAGAAGTCAACCCCGATGATTGGTTTCGTGACGTCGGCGATGATAAATTGCCACAAAAAATACACGGCGAAGACCTAGATTAAGAGACAATAACTGTTTTTCCGTATGTTTGGATGATGGATCCGTTTGCTGCTTGTAGCGTATGACCAAATGTTGGTGTTGTACTTTCGACCGAACTTTTGAGAAAACCGAATAAATCGGAACCTGTGTCTACCAGATATTGGGTACCAGAGGCTCCATCTCTAATGTACAGACGGTGAGAATTTTGCAGAGAATCACTATCCGTCATTAGAGATTCTCTACAGCATTTCCCGAAAATGTGCAACCTGGTTTGCACCGAATGACGTTTTTATCGTATTTCGAGTGGTAGTAACAAAACCCTTTAGAGCTCAGCCTATGTTGTTGGGACTGGTTACGTGACCTCGGCTTGTTATGCTGTCGTGTATTTGATCTGGATTCCCGTTTATTAATAACGGCAAATAGTGCTGCTAAGTGTTTGGTTAAGTCTGATATTTGTTGTGCGAAGTCTGCATCATTAGTGTTGTTGGTATTTTTTGATATTGATGAAACTTGCATACCTTGTATGATTTCGTGGAGTCTGTCTGTACTAGCTCCTAAATTTTCCAGCGTTTATTTGTTTGCAATGCTAACATGGCGCGAGTGTCTTTCGGTAAAGCGGACAACCATTTAGCCTTAAGTACATCTTGGTCAACGCCTGAACTAGGGCTTTAAGATGACGCAGGAGAAGTTGTTGTAGCTTCGAGAAGTTGTTGTATCTTCACTTCTTTCGACTTAGAAAAACGGCTAATTAGTGCCATTTTGAGTGCAGTGAAAGGTGCTGATGTTGGAGGATCAACTATGATGTCTTCCACTTCTGCCGCATGACGCGTGTCGAGGATGGAAACCGCATGGTAAAATTTGTCAAGATCTCTTACCACACCCAGAATCCTAAACTGTGCTTCGATTTGGGCGATCCACAGCGATGGCTTCTCAAGGTGAAACTGTATAGGTCGAATGATGTTAGTTGTTGGTTGTAGCGGTTTCCTGTCTTCGGAATTGTCTTCCGATGGTGACTGCTTTATGTTGGTCATCTTTGTACCCAGTTGGTACTGGAGTGATGTGACAGGCTTAGTGTTCTATCGCTTTAGCCGCGTGGTGTGATATGGTTGAGTTTGTGCGTGCAACTCCTTTATCGAGATTTACTTTGACGATTGTGGCTCACTTATGTAGAGGTTATGGTACGCACATCGGAATAACGTGTTCCCAATGTAGCAGTTAGTCCATAAATCACGTCGATTTTTGGCTTGTACGCCGGGCGTAGGACGTCAAGTATGTTGTGAGCGTCGCCAATGTAATTTTAACGTCGGCATATTGCATGAATTTCGGTCGTCAGGGTCACCAATGCGGTCAGACGGTTAAGGTGTTAATAAGTAAAACACTATTTAACCAGCTACTTAATTTTATTATATTTATTTACTTACAAGTAAATCCGACTTACAAATATATTTTGAATATGAATATAAATGTTTTATGTTGCGTGCGATAGAACACGTGTGATCTCGTCCGATGATCAAAAGGAATAGGACGAATTAAAGAAGCTAATATGAGGTGATCAATATTGTAACGGGATTAAGTATTTTGGTTTGCTGAATACAGTATTACCAGATGAAAGTAGTTAAGTAGTTACAATATTAGAAATAGTTAATAAGTGGATCTATTACAATTTGTAGAGATGGTAATCGCTACATATATTATGTAAAAGTCCAAATTGACTAAAAATATTACTATACGTGCATTCATACAAAATTATACTCATATCATAATTATGTTTACATGTCAATATTGAATTGCTGAGGGCAAAACGCAAAAGCATACATACATACATACATACATATGTATATGCATACATTGCACATACATACAAGCGATTCCCTGGTTGAAAGCAAAAAATTAAACAAGCAAAACGAAATTCTTTACATTCGTTGGAAGTGTAATCATAGGCATGCATACCAGAGAACGGCTTCCGTTGAGCGCAAAATGATCATGCACGATCAATACCCGAACTATCAGCACATTCGGCTCAAGCGCTCAAAATGGCATTCGTGATTGTTTTCGCTACTGAGCTAAATTCAGCTCAATTGCGGTAAATTCGTTTGCTTGCTGAGTTTATTCACGCTCGTGTTGAAACAGCTCTACTCAAGCGTTCGCTCATTCGGCTCAACAATGATCGTGTTGAATGAAAACAAAAACACAAAAGAGCAAACTCAACGCCTATGAGCAAACTCAATGGGTATGAGCAAACTCAACACATATGAATAAACTCACTGTGCTTGAAGAAAAGCGCCGTCTCCTTAAGCAATTTGCAGCACTTACATACATATGTCTGTTTAAATTTGAAGAATTTTTTGGCAAATATTTTAAAATATTGTTACAGGATTGGCAGTATATATGTAAATCCATTCCAAATAGTGCCATCCTCTTTAATAATTTCATATAATATATTCCAAACATGGCTCCTTCCCTTATATCGGGCTGACAATGTGTAGGCGTTTGTACGTATTTTTTCTAAAATATCTTCTTGCTCCATATCGACGGGATGACAAATACATACTAAAATATAAGTTGTGTACCAAATTCTTACGCGAATGAGCGATTCGGCAACAATACTTGACTTGAATAGAAACTTTTGCGTATGAGCTGATTCAAGGAAAAAGTGAGTTTTGCAGTTCTCTGATGCATACATACATATATTTACATACATATGTCTCTTCATATTCTCTGCTTGGGCATACATGCCACGTCATCATATGCCGAAAATACATATATTTATTTCTTTTCATATTCTCTGTTTGAGTATGGGGAAAACTATTAGAAATGTTAACATTTCACAGCGTGAATTCTGTGGTAGTGAGGTGAATTCCTTACTACAAATCTAACAAATGTTCGCTGTCGAACCTGCACCTTCTATATGCTCTAAGTTCTCTGCTTTACTCTCATTCTCTCTCTCTCTCTCGCACTCTATCTTTCTCTGTTGCTCTCCTCCTTCCGAGTTGCGTTAATCGTTCAACGCTTTTCCCCTCCACTGAAGCGTTAAACGTTTTACGCAACCTTTTCCGAAGTCGCCTAAGAAGTTTCACTTCAAAAATTTTGAAGTTATCCAATTTTATGTCAAAAAATCTCAACTTTCTGATAAAAATATTTTCAAAATCCAAAAAAATTTTCAAAATCTAAAAAAAAACATTTTTTTCCAAAAAAAAAATTATTTTTGCACTTTTCGACCTACTTTTTTTTTTCAATTGACTTTTCCATTCGATTTCTCGATCAATTTTACATAAGAATCAGTGTTCAAAAGTATGGGACTCTGAGCCCATGAACTGCAAAAGAATGCAAAGTTGTCGCAGTCTGTTCGCTTAGAAGGTTGTGTGAAGGAGGCAAATTTGTAAATTGTTTCCTTAGAATATAATTAATGAATTAATCAGTATTTCAGCATTCATAAAAATATGATGTTAGTTTATATTGATATCATTTTATGTCTTCATTCGGTGCTTTAAATTATACCGCTACTTTATAAGCTGTTTAGTGCAATGAGATACGTGCAGATGGCGTTCAGAGCGAAATGGACAGTCTTGTATATACTCCCTATCACTTTTATTCGTGCATTGTGCAAGTGTTGAATATTTGTTATTGTTTGCTCTTTAATATGCAACATATGAATGTACATAGCAAAAGCAAAATTTTTATCAGAAAACTGGGATTTTTTTACATAAAATTGGATAACTTCAAAATTTGTTTTACTCAGTTTTCAGGTCGTTAAAAAATAAAAGAAATAGTAATTTTTTTGTTTAATCGGAATTTGAATTGCGCGCGAAAAAACAGTGGAGCAACTTTGACCACTAAAAAGTTAAACGATATTCTTCTTCTGGTCGATATTATGATATTCTAAAGTTTGGTCAAAATCGGAGACCACGGGTACAAAACCATGTCGCCAATTGATGGAATGGATCATACATTAAACTTATTAGAGGGCGGGGCCACACCCACTTTTTAAAAAAAATTTCCCATTTGTTTTACTTGCTACAGAGATTTGTGGGCGTGGCAGTGGTCCGATTACATCATCTACGAACGCGAATTTGGCTTTGTACTAAGGAACCTACATACCAAGTTTCATTAAGATATCTCAATTTTTGCTCAAGTTACACGAACGAACGGACAGACGGACAGTCAACTGTATATAAACTTTTCTTGTCACCCTGATCACTTATATATATATATATATATAACCCTATAGATAGATATCCTGATTAGTTTTAGGTGATACGTACAACCGTCAGGTGAACAAAACTATAATACTCTGTAGTAGGTTCGTAAGAGTACTATAAAAATACAAGGTCGTAGATAGGCGCAATCGGACTACTGCCACGCGCACTGCCATTAGCCGAAATCCCATAAAGGGTCATAACGAAGCACTAAAACAATACATAAAGCTATCACAGTAGCAAGAAGCACCAGTTGGCAAAAAATTTTGAGAAAAAGCGAAAACTTAATCTACCTCCCATGTAACTAATATCAGGATATTCGAATATCCGGCTGACTATACTCCATTTGATTGATGATTTTATGTAAGTATATTGTACTAAGTATAATTATTTCTGTTTTTCTAAGAAATCTTGTACCAAACTCGTCTGCCAGTGTATGAGTTATATAGAGTATATGTATGTATGTACATATATATAACATTGTTTAGATTCCGATCGTATGGTTCTTATTTTACATCTTAAGGTATTTTCCAGGCTTTGATTCTGGCAAGTTGGAAGAGTATAAAATGTTCGGCTGCACCCGAACTTATCCCTTTCTTACTTGTTTTCTAGATCCTTTTACTAAATTTATGGGGAAGAATTTAGTAAACCGTCCCAGGATTTCAAGAATAAAAAGGATATGGTCGGATAGAGAAGATTATCCTGATCAAGGATACATATAATTATAGCCGCAGGAAGCTTAGTTTATAGTCTTCGAGATATTCGCGTTTAAAGTTGAAAATTTGCAATATTTTAATTACACATTTTCGATATATAAAATTAATTTTGCACTTATATTTTTCACTTTTATATCCACTAACACTTCACTTATTCATTTGTACACATTTATTTTATATAATATAGTGCAAAAATAGCTTTTAATATACATTTAAATTATTGTTGAATTATGATTATTTAAGAATAACAAATGAATTACAAACTGTCAAATAATCAGTGTTACCTTATCGACATCATTTGTAATAAAGTTAACAGATTATACCCCAAATACGAGAATCAACAACCTACATATATAACCAAATAATCCTGGCCGGTCCAACACCGGGGTGTATCAATTTTTTTTCGCGTTGAACTCCTTTTTGCGTGGGCGACCTTCGGCCGCGCTTCAAAAAAAAAATAACCCTGGTCGGACCAACACCGGGGTGTATCAAATTTTTTTCGCGTAGAACTTCTTTTTGCGTGAGCGGCCTTCGGCCGCGCTTCAAAACAAAAACCCTGGTCGGCCCAACACCGGGGTGTATCAAATTTTTTTCGCGTAGAACTCCCTTTTGCGTGGGAGGCCTTCGGCCGCGCTTCAAAAAGAATAATCCTTACTGGTCCAACACCGGGGTGTATCAAATTCTTTTCGCGTGGAACTCCTTTTGCGTGGGTGACCTTCGGCCGCGCTTCAAAAAGAATAATCCTTACTGGTCCAACACCGGGGTGTATCAAATTCTTTTCGCGTAGAACTCCTTTTTGCGTGGGCGACCTTCGGACGCGCTTCAAAAAAAATAACCCTGGTCGGACCAACACCGGGGTGTATCAAATTTTTTTCGCGTAGAACTTCTTTTTGCGTGAGCGGCCTTCAGGCCGCTTAAATTTTTTATATATTTTTTATTGTTTATCAATTCCCATTTTATTCCCGAAATCCTGGGACGGTATACTAAAGCCGACCCAATTTAAGTAAGCGTATATATATACATATAAACAATAAACATTTTCAGACTTTTCAAAAGTTTATTTTCACAGGTTACAGGGAAAGTGCGTTTGTGTTTGCCATTTCCGCTGCCGGTGTAGCGCATAATGTTGCTCGTGCTTGCAGTCAAGGACGTCTGGTGTCATGCGGTTGTGATCCTTCAATTAATCGGAAAACGCTTAATAGAAATCTGAGAAGAAGCCTTGATAAGGAGAAGAAACTATTTCTCCAATACTTAGAAACAAACCAAATACTAACACCTGAAGAGGAGAAGAAGTACGAAAGAGCAAAAATTACCAGCCGTTGGAAATGGGGAGGATGTTCTCATAATATGGACTTTGGAGTTGAATTTTCTAAGTTATTCTTGGATTGCCGTGAGAAGGCTGGAGATGTACAATCAAAAATTAACCTGCATAATAATAATGCTGGACGAATCGTAAGTAATTTAGTAATTAATTATTGGTTTCATAACTAGGTATAAATTCTTTGAAACTAAAATAAATCTTTCACCAAATAAGACTATAAATTTGTTTTGTATTATTGAATGAGTTTTTTAAGGAAACATATTTTTTCAAATAATTTAGTGAATACAACCACAAAGTTCAAAGTTTCAAAAACAATTAACTAAAACAGAAAAGGTCTCCGCTCATCAAAGAAAACACAATCGACTTTTCAGAACTTCTTCAAGATTTTGTATGGGAAATTTTCTACTTTCCTCGTGTTTTGCTTTATTTGTCGTTTTAAAATATTTAGGTTATCAAATTTGTTCCACTTGCTGCCACAGTTGAACGCCCCCACAGTTGAAGAAAGATTTCTTGCTTCAACGGCCGTACCAGGTTTTCGTTACCTTTTATTTAATTCTAAAAATAGAATATTTGAACTCATCCGAACAAAAAACCGATTCCCAGAAAGATACATATGTATATGCTTGCTTATGTGTTCGCTTGCGAATGCAATGCGATTTCTAAATTTTTTAAAGAAATTCCATTGCTTTTTGCATGTCACTCGACCATGATATCTAGCCAGTTTTCATATTTTAAATATGTTTATTTTTACTTTAATATCTACGAAGAATTTACACACAAATTGCAGTTTTTCCTTTCGAATCTCTAAATACATATGTACTTATGTGTATATTATTGACAATAACGCACTGCTAACTAACTGTTTGTTTTATATAGGTAGAATTCAAAAATGCCGATAACTTTGCAAACGCATATAAGATTCTATGAAATTTGGCGACTGTAATGCTATAAACATGCGCATATTCTGATCAAAACTTTCAAAAACGCATATGTTTTATAATTAATTTAACTGTATTTGTATATATCTTACAGTGGTATAATCCTCATTGAGTATTGTTGAAATGAACTAATATACATATGTATGTGTATATTCACTTGATAGTTTGATTATCACCAGTTTCTTGTATGCGATGTTGCCCACAAGTCGCAACCACGTTTAGAAGAGCAACCATGTTTAGACAATGTGATGCGAGGAAGCTACACCAGACATTACCCTATCATCAGAACGCATGGCAGGCTCAACAAAGATATGGAAAGTCCTAAAAGATTATACTGGTTGCGATCATCAGTACATTTATTTCACGATCGACACCGGAACAAACGTTAATCAGCACATGAAAAATATTGAAACACGAAAATGGAACATTTCGAAACTAAATCTCCGCAATAGACAATCAGAACCCATCTAGTAAGTCCCACAAAATTGCAAGGAAAATTGTCAAGCCCAAAATGCCTTATATAACAAAAGCCTATCAAAACTCAATGCCCAAGGCTTCCGAAAGCAAACTTAAAGTAGCAGTTTACTGGCGGACTGAGAATATCGGTCCGAATATTCCCTGAACCCTGGAAAAAGCAAAAGTTTGTGCTAATCAGTAAGGGAAAAGGAGATTCCAACTTGCCATCAGCATTGTCCCCTATTTAAACAGCGGGAAATCTTTATGAAAGGCTACTTGAACCCAGACTTGAAGCGGCTTTCAACGACTCTGGAGGACTTTACCCTACACCGCACGGTTTTAGATTCGGCAGATCAACTCTAGGAGCTATAAAATGCCTAATTGAAAATGTAGAAGCCGCGTAGCGTAGATGGCATAAATACAAAAAATAGTGTTGTTGGCGAATTTAGATGGGTGGATATGATCTAATGATATTCTTAAGACGCAAAAAGAAGTAAACTACATACCTAGGCGTAAAGCTGAACCCCAGACAAACCTTTTGGGCACAAATCCACTACGCCTCAGGAAAGGCAGCGAAAATCACCTCCCAACTTAGCAGACTAATGGCCAAACATAGGGGGCCCATGTAAGAAAACAAAAAGCTCCTATTACCGACGACAAACAGCGTCCTATTATAGGAGGCAGAGATCTGGGCAGATGTGGTTAAAAAGGAAAACCGTCGTAAGGTGGGCAGGGGTTCGCAGATGTAAGTCTCTCAATGAGATAAATGGCACGCCACCCTGAAGTAGAGAAAATGTGGCTCCAAGGTGAGCCACGTTTTCTTAAAGCGGGGAGGTGTAGTGACCGGCGAGTGGCATATACCGTTGCTGCGACGACAGTACTCATTATGCGGATGGCATTTTCTACCTCCTCATCCGCAGAAAAAAAATGCTTGCGTGTACAAAGTTCGGTCTCCTCATCCTGATTATATATGTATGATCGATTAAATTTGGGTGATACAAACATACGTTAGGGGAACAAAACTTTTATACTCTATAGCAACATGTTGCCAATTCGGAAACGAAAGATAAAGTAACAATCACTAAGGGAACAAGTAAGAAAGGGCTAAGTGTGGATGCAAATGAACATTTTATGCTCTTCCAACTAGCAAGTATCAAAACCAGGGAACAACCGTAAAATGTAAACTTCAAACAGAAGATCGGAATCTAAGCAATTTTATATATGCTTATACTATATACAACTTACTCACTGACCGACATATAGGGTTTGTCCGGAAAGTAAATGGAAATCGACTAAGTGATTTAAAAAAATTATTGAACCAATTGTTACAACTCTTTTAAAACTTTCAAAATATGCGTCGTTTGAGTCTCTTGAGGACTTCCACGTAAAACTGGTCGTTGACGGTTTGTCCAGGAGGAACAAATTCATGGCTTTGATGTCAAAAGAGAAAATGACCATCGTTTTCACTTTGGATTTGCTCATTCTTCCCTATTTTTAGACAAGGCCCTCCAAAACGGCCTGGTGACACCGAAACACACCACTTATTGCTAAAGCAACATCTGGACAAGCTTGCTTGAACATATCAAACGTCTCTGCCGCAGATTAACTGAGTTTCACACAGAATTTAATTGCCTACCTCTGCTCTAACAAACACTGCATGTTCGGCTTGCACCATTCACAGAATATGTTTGTCCTAACTCTTCAGGTGCTCGGAGACAATTCACCAACCGCTTGTTCACCCTCTACCGAATCCAGTCGGTGCGCGCATGCTGCTAAGTCCAGTCGCGACGGAAGAAAATCAGTCCTATTACTTTCCGGACAAACCCTGTATTCGGCTTAAGGTTTGTTAAAAAAAACGAAATCAATTATATGTAGTGTACGGGATGTGGGGTAGTTTCGACCCGATTGTAATACTAACTACTACTTGAGCAAATTCAGTCGGATGTTCGAAAATCCTGGTAATAGTTATATATGGGCTAGGTCTGGTTCTCTCCCAATTTTATCTATTTTAAGCACAAAACACACTGTTATACGTAAAACACGATTTGTGATTTTCATTGAGATAACAGAAAGTCATCAGTAAGTTCCTAAATCTATATACTATTCAGTAAAATCTTGTAAGTCAAAATAATATAAAAAATACACGAATCATATGTAAATTTTGGGAATCTGCTGCACTACCTTAAAAAATCGTGTAAAATGAAACAAATTCAAATATTTTCTTAAACAACTGTGCAGAAAAAGTGATATTAAACTCCATTAAGTAATAATAAAACAAAACAAGATATGATTTAGTTTACAGTTTATGTTCAATCAAATACAAAAAAATAGAAAAATAAAAAATTTAGGAAGTAAGAGTGCAGCTAGTTGATAACAATCGTGTACGCTTATTATGGACTGACTTAAAAATAGCACTGTCGTCAGAAGATATGTCTAACACAACTGTTGGGTTTTGTTCTATTGCTGAATTATTTATTTTCTTTACGCGCCAGTCGTTTCTTCTTTTCGCTACGTGGCGCCAATTGGATATTCCCAGCTAAGCCAGGCCCTTCTCCACCTGGTCATTCCAACGGAGTGGAGGGGTTCCTTTTCCTTTGCCTCCCCCGACAGGTACTGCGGAGAATACTTTCAGAGCTGGAGTGTTTTCGTCCATTCCGACAACATGACCTAGCCAGCGTAGCCGCTGTCTTTTAATTCACTGACCTATGTCAATGTAGATATACGACGACATTGACATAGTTCAGCGTTTCATCGAATGCGATATTCGCCGTGGCCAAAGCGCAAAAGACCATAAATCTTTCGCAGAACCTTTCTCTCGAAAACTCGCAACTTGACTCATCAGATATTGTCATCGTCCAAGCCTCTGCACCATATAGCAAGACGGGAATAATGAGTAACTTATAGAGTTTAGCTTTTGTTCGTCGAGAGAGGACTTTACTTCTCAATTGCCTACTCAGTCCGAAGTAGCACCAGTTAGCAAGAGTTATCCTGCGTTGGATTTCCAGGCTGACATTGTTGGTGGTGTTTATACTGGTTCCCAAATAGACGAAATTATCTACAACTTCAATGTTATGACTGTCAACAGTCACGGTTGATGTCCGCCCTCCTGGAGGCAGGTAGGTGCTACATAAAGTGGTTCTCTTTCAAGGTGCGACCGGATAGCGCCGTCGCTAGCTGCTTCCGTTGCATGGGATTTGACCACAGGGTGGCTGAGTATAGGGCTAAAGCAGATGCCTGCCGGAGGTGCGGTCAAGAAGACCACAAATGCACTACATTGCCGCAATTGTGAGTTTAAGGGTAGACCAACGATCTATTGTGGCATTATTGGGCGCGCCCTCGCCAGACACTGATGGGTGAGATCATCCAGCTGAACTCACAGGGCTGTTATGCCGTGATGTGCGAGTTGGAGGGCAGCATGGTTGAGGGTGGGTGCTCTACTCCAGGATCCCTATGCCACCAACGGTGTGGTTCGGGGTCTTCACTGACCTGCCCTGACTTTATCGTTTAGCAATGTAGCCACTTTGTCACACATCTAGCCGAGCTATGAATCTATCGGAATTAAGTACTGCCTTAGTTGCACCCCTTACTTTATTTCTGATGATTGTTACCGCTTGGTAATACGAGCAGCTGCCGTTGAAGGGTTTAAACAGCTCGTACGCATCTACGACTTCTATGCAACTAAACTCAAGAATTGACTTAATTATATCTAGAGGAATATCGCACCTGATTTCTGGATTTACCGAAATTTTTTTATAAACTTCCACTTGTAGCGCTTGAATGCACAAATTGCTAACTTTTGCGCTCATAGCATTGAGCTGTGCCTGGAATCTTTGTTCCTGCTGCGCCAATGCTTGGCTGACAGCGATCTGCACTAGCTCTTGCACTTGATTAATACTCATGTCGCTTTGTGGGTGGCTGTCGCTGACTTTTACGTTCACCTGACAGTTGCTTCCACTGTGTCACGCTCTGTTTCACTGTCTAATTCTACTTTAATATTTTCAATTGCTTCTAACACCGAAATTTTTATATTGTCGCGAAATATACTAATTGATAAGAACCGCTAAGTATGAAGCACGTACATATGTAAATATTTTATATCTCGTATATTCCTTATACAATATATTTTTATTTAGAATAACTTGATATAGTTGTAAACACAGTACACAGCAGTTTTGTTATAATATTGTTATGATTTGAAAACAATTTGTAATGAACTTACTTATTACGAGACATTGATACATACATCTAAGAGTGTATAAATTATTGATACAGTCCTACGGCTGTTGTTCAGGAAATAAAAATTACTTCTCCAGTCCTACGGCTGTTATCCAAGAAATATTTCTAACTTCCGCTTTTACAATTTGATAACTTTTTTATTTAAACACTATGTGTTCTTCTTAAAGTCTGGCTTAAGACTTAAACTTAAAAATATGAGTCCAGTCTGATTCCCTATGTTTAGCACAATTTCGGAAATTCTGCACCTGATACTATTGTTGTTGTCTAGCTGCTCCTGCTGTTGTTGTTGTCGTTTAGACAACAGGTGAATCGCTGATATCGCGCTGATATTGGAGTAGCGAAGAATTTGCTAACTAATAGCTAATGCTGACGCGGACTATTCCCACGCTTGCTGGCTGGTGTGGAGTAGCTCTAAGAACGCTACAGTGGATAGACTAGCAGACTAATGTGTGTGTAATTAGAAGGGGGCAGCTAAATCGAGACCGTCCGCGGCGGCTTGCATGATCTTGGCTACCGCTTCCTTCGTGTCATTTGTGTCCTTTATGCGTTCACTCGTCCTGCGTATCCAAAATACTAATGCTGCACCTATAATGATAGCAACGGCCAGTATCACCAACATGCAGAGAGTAATGCGGTTATGGACCATTTCATGTAGCTTTTCAATGTGTCCAAAGTTCCTTAAATTAACTTTGCGCAAATAAGGTAGGCTTAAAATTTCCAAATGGTCGGTCAAGTTAACAAACTGTGTTGAGGGAATCCCAGGTCGGAGCGTTGCCTTTACTTTCTCCTTGAAAAAAGTTGTACCATTTATGCAAACTTCTCCTTTGAATGTCACTAAATAAGTGCCGGATATCGTTACCGATTCTTCTTCCCGAACTTCTACTGTTTGTCCGTTTATGATGATTAAGCCACTGTCAGCTTCGATGATCAGATCAAGGTTATTATAGGTAGTTTAGCATGTCGCCTTATTGTTGTTGAATAGTTGCCTCATACATGTAGAATCCGTTTTTATTTTACAGAAACTTGCAGAAAGCGCTGTCGTGCAGTTTTGAATTGGAATTGTTGAATTGCCGCAATCTGCAACAGTATCGGTCCCCCAAAAAATTATTTTGTCATCGTGTGCCACAGGAAGAACTCAAACTAAGTTGCATACTTTTTGTATTCTAGGAAACTTAACAATAAAGTATATTACATCATCATTTTGAAACATTTTTAACTTAGAAATACTTACAATATCGCTTATGCTTACATTTAAAGTGTACTCAGTGATCGATATTTTCGAAATTTCATCTTTATCCAAAATTATAGGATTTACAACATTTAATTTACCTAAAACTATGGAATAAATTATATTGTCCAAATCTGTTATAACTGCCCTATTTCTGGCCATTAGTAATTAGAAAAGATGACCAGTGTCAGCTTCTTTTGTATTAGAAGTAATTTTGTTAACAGTCTCAATCAATTTGTTGATCTGCTGTTGTATCTGAGTGTTTATGAAAAATTGACGGTCATTGGATTCTATAAGTTCTTGTGTTTTAAATTTTAGTTCGTTAAAATCGTCGAAATCTGGAGTTCCGGCTATGTATTTTAGCGCAGTGCCAATCATGTTTATGCTTCGCGTTTGTCTACGATGAATTTTCTCCGTGTCAATCAATCGATAAATTTGGTTAATGTCCGCCTGAACTTTAGTCATATGTGATTGGGGAGAAACGTGAAATATATTTTCTGTTTCCCGCAAGACGGTAAGGTAATTCGCCAAATTCGTTCAATGCGTTAATCAGTCATATTTGTCCCAAACTGCTACATTTCCGTCAATAACTGGTATGTAGTTGGATTTTGTAAAATTAATAATTTTGCTGTCGGATCCCTGAGTACGCAAAAGTGGTATAATAACTCTATAAAGGTAAAAAAAAAAATGTATTACCTAAGGTTGTTCATAAGAGTAACTTCCTATTATTTATTAAAACTGTTGATCCTAGATGCTTTTGTATCGTTTTTTCCGTAAAAACTTTTGCAAATTTATAGCCAATTCTTTTATTGGTCCAATTCTTTTATTGGTCCTAACATAAACTTTATCTCCTGGCTTAATAAACCTCGTAAGTTTACCGCTATTACAAAATTCGTACTTCCCATTGTTTACAGAGAAGACAGTCTTTTCCCTGTCCTTCTCCTCCAACTTAATTTGGTGGAAACCTGACTTTAAGTCGAGTGTTATAAAAAATGCCGATTTCCCCATGTTTGTTAAAATAACCGAAGTACCTGTTTTGACGTTCAGTTTCCTAAAAGCAACTACCATTCTCATCTTCTTCCTCCCGTTCTCGTTTATCCCTTTTTTGTCGACAATCCATATGGGATTATTATATGGAGATCGAGAAGAACGAATTATTCCATCTCGTAGTAAATCTTTAATTTCCTGATTTATAAATTCTGAAGTGGCTATCGGGTAAGGGTATGACTTTGAATAGATGGGTTCATTATAAACTGCCCTAATGGTGGCTACCCTGAATTTGCGAAAACTTTTATATGTTTTTCCAATATAAAATAAATCTTTTCCGTATTCCCTGGTTCTATAGGAGAATTCCCATTTCCATCTATTTTATTACATTCATAATATAAATTTTTCTCTTCATCACCTTCAATGTGAAGAATTTCTTTTTGTACGTCTATTTTTGCGTCAACGTCTTTCAAGAAGTCAAAACCAATAAACCCATCATAGTCAAAAAATTGCATTTCCTCCAAAAAGTCACATTGAGGCGCATTATCGTTTATTTCTAGAGATTCATCATACCGAAAAGTCGGGTCTATGCTCACTGCTTCATATTTTTCCATTTCTAAAAAGTCAAACTCAATGATCCCATCATTGTCAAAAAAATGTATATCTTCCAAAAAGTCACATTGTGACTCATTTTCATTAAAGTTTTCATCTGAATATTGGGTTAAGTGATTAACCTTTTGTATTTTCGAAATAAGTATTTTGCCGATCGCTCTCGTGAGGTCTTTTCATTGTTTCCCTTTCTTGAGGGTGTGGGCCGTCAGCATTTGATTTAAGTTTTGGGATGCCATTCGGGTTCTATGAGGATCCCGCTCAGCTCTCCAATTTGGATTATAATTCCCTCCTTGCCTGTAGTGTGATAGAGCTCGATCAATCTCCATAGGGGTTTCTGCATTTTCTCTACTTGTAATGGAGTTCCTAAAGCCTTTAGTCGATCTGTCAGCTGTTCTATTATCCTCTCGAGCTAGCTGCCGCTATTACCCTCAAAGTCTCTTCGTTCATTCTGATGTCCCTTTAAAAAAAAAAAGTGGGAGGGAACCCGCCCCCTACTAAGTTTTTTGTACATATCTCGGAAACTACTATAGCTATGTCAACCAAACTCTATAGAGTCGTTTCCTTCAGGCATTTCCACATACAGTTCAAAAATGGAAGAAATCGGATAATAACCACGCCCACCTCCCATACAAAGGTAATGTTGAATATCTCTAAAAGTACGTTAACCGACTATCAAAAAACGTCAGAAACACTAAATTTTACGGAAGAAATGGTAGAAGGAAGCTGCACCAAGGCTTTTAATAAAAATTGAAAATGGGCGTGGCGCCGCCCACTTATGGACCAAAACCCCTATCTCAGGAACTACTCAACCGATTTCAATGAAATTCAGTATATAATATTTTCTTAACACACTGATGACATGTACGAAATATGGGTGAAATCGGTTTACAACCACGCTTCTTCCAAATAACGCTATTTTGAATTCATCTGATGCCTTCTCTGTATAATATATACATTAGGAACCAATGATGATAGCGGAATAAAACTTTACACAAATACGGTATTTGAAAAATATGTAAATGACGGATAATGAAATCATGATGAATGATTATCACTTTATCATGCGAGAATATAAAATTTTCGGTGACACCCGAACTTAGCCCTTCCTTACTTGTTCTCTTTTATTTTTTTATTATATCGATAATTTCTTAATGATTAGTTAAACCCACAAATAATTTAGTCCTACGGTCACTTTAAAAATTTTGCTTACATGTGAAAATTTCACTAATTTAGCGCTACGCGCTATCTTTTTATTAATTTCAGTAAATTGTACTTATAAATTTATTTATTGTTTTTCTGTTTTCTTTTTCCTTTTATCTCGATCACTGAGTACTTACTTGAAAATGTTATAAATCATGCTGGTAATTGTCTTTGGAGTAGTAATTGTAATCCTCAGTATACTTTATTCTGGTTCTAACTGCGTTGGGCGCCAATTATTGGTCCAGTCCTACGGCTGTTGTTCAGGAAATGGAAATTACTTCTCCAGTCCTACAGCTGTTGTCCAGGAAATAATTTTAACTTTCACTTTTACAATTTGCTTTTCTTAAAGTCTCGCTTAAGACTAAAACTTAAAAATATGAGCCCAGTCTGATTCCCTATGTTTAGCTCAATTTCGGCAATTCTGCACCTGATACTATTTTTGTTGTCTAGCTGCACTTGCTGTTGTTGTTGTCGTTTAGACAACAGGTGAATCGCTGCTACCGCGCTGATATTGGAGTAGCGAAGAATTTGCTAACTAATAGCTAATGCTGACGCGGACTATTCCCACGCTTACTGGCTGGTGCGGAATAGCTCTTAGAACGCTACAGTGGGTAGACTAGCAGACTAATGTGTTAACTTATATTCTCGTTCGTTGGGCGCCAATTATGTTGTGTGCTTTCATGGTCAGAAGGCAATGTTTTAACAGCGTGGCCGGAAAAAGTACATTTATTATTGGTAAAATACAAATTATGGAATCATGTGTAGAAGTTCACCCAAGTGAGGAAAGTTCTCTGATCGCCATTCACTTGTGGCCGTCTAGTCTAGTCTTGTCAAATCGATGTTCTTCAACATGTCCCCCGATGGAAGAGAAAGACGATGCAATCAAAGATGCCTTTTATAAGCGCTCGGAGCGCACTTATGAGGGCTATCCCACCACGATGTCAGCACCGTGCTTGGCGACTTTAACGCCAGAGTGGACAAGGAAGGTATCTTTGGCGCAACAGTCGGTAAATTCAGCCTCCACGAGGAAACATCCCCGAATGCCTTGAGGCTGATCGACTTCGCCGAAATAAGGTTATCTGTAGTACTAGATTCCAGCATAAGAAAGTTTGTCAAGCTACCTGACTGTCTCCGGATCGAAAAGATCATGTTGTGATAGACGGAAAACACGTCTCCAGTGATCTAGACGCGCATACGCTCCGACAAGCACAAGGAAGGTTCGACCTCGAGAAGCTGCAATCACAACAAACAGCCGAACGACTTTCTACTCGGCTTGCGCTCCTGCTCTCTGAGACCACTCATCAACAACTCGGCATATGAGACGGCTTTTCAAGCTGCCTACGTACAGCTGCAACCGAAACCATTGGTTTTCGGGAAATGCAAAAGAACAGCAGGTAAGATGAAGAGTGCCGAGTCGCTGCGGAGAGAAAACAGACTGGCTACCTTGCAACATTACAATCGACCACAACACGAGCGGGATTGAATAGATACCGATTTTGTGTCCGATCAATGAAATTTAATTGTGCTCTGCCCAATCCACGAAAAGGGAGACCCCACAATCTGCGCCAACGACCGTGGGATAAGGCTCCTAAACATCGTGTATAAGATTCTATCGAGCGTATACATATAATATTAAAGCCCACCTTCAACAAACTGATTGGATCTTATCAGTGTGGATTTAGACCTGGAAAGTCAACAATCGACCAGATATTCACCCGCCGACACACACCACCTTTTCGTCGATTTCAAAGTTGCCTTTGACAGCACGAAAAAAAGCTGTCTGTATGCCGGTGTGTTCGAATTTGGTGTCCCCGCAAAACTAATACGGCTGTGTAAACTGATGTTGAGCAACATCAAAAGCTCCATCAGGATCGGGAAAGACCTCTCCGGGCCATTCGATATTAAATTAGGTTTCAGACAAGGCGATTCCCTTTCGAGCGGCTTCTTCAATCTGCTGCTGTAGAAAATAATTCGAACTGCAGAACTAAACAGAAAAGGTACCATCTTCTACAAGAGTGTACTACTGCTGGCGTATGTTAATGATATTGATATCATTGGCCTTACAACCGCGCCTTTAGTTCTGCTTTTTCCAAAATGGATAAGGCAGCGAAGAAAATTGGTCTGGTGGTGAACAAGGGCAAGACGAAATATGTCCTGTCATCAAACAGACAGTCGTCGCACTCGCGACTAGGCACCCACGTCACCGTTGAAAGTCAAAACTTCGAAGTCATAGTTAATTTTATCTATCTTTGAATCAGTATTAACACAAGAACGTCAGCGTCGAGATCCAACGCAGAATATCTCTTGTCAACAGTTTCGGACTAAGTAGGCTATTGAAGACCAGATGGAGAAGGACCTTGCTTCGCTTGGAATCTCCAATTGGCACCACCTTTCGAAAATAAAAATGACTGTCGCGCTGTTGTTAACTCGGCTGTAACCGCGTAAGTGGTTTCTATGTTAGTAAAAAAAATATACAAACTAAACTGAGAAATATTATTGAACTGTAATTGAATCTAAAAGTTGAGCGCGTCAGTGTCTGCTGTTATATCTGCCAAGCCGAATGAACATACGCCAACACAGTCGCTTGCGATATAGGCAAGTGTCGGATTACCCGTACTGACCGCAGTGGCTGGGAACGAACTTATGCGTCAACAGAATGTTGCAATGTAAAAAAAGTGCAATTCTAATGTGGGAACTTATGTATATACGAAAATTCCATACAACTTTGAGAGTATAAAATGTTCGGCTACACCCAAACTTAGCCCCTCCTTCCCTTAGATAGATAGGTTGTTTTAAATCTAAAAAAGTTTTGTATTCATCTTTATGTAATGGTCAATTTGATTAAGTTCTATGATGGAACTTGCGAATGAGTTCGTTGGCATTTTTTTTTTTTTGTTTTTTAACATGTAAATTTAACAAAGTTTGTGAGGCATTTGTATAATACAAATTGCCAAATGTCCCTCCTTAAGAGAATTATATCAACTTCTAGAGGACGTTAGATAATTTGACAGAACATAATCTTAATCATTCTACAGTAAGCAGCTAAGTCACAAACTAAGTTACAAAACTTGACTAGATTTGACACTGGACATAGAATCTACTTAAGGTGCTTAAATTTCCTTTAATACAGCAGATTTACATATGCAAAAATAGGAATAATAACATTAGTTTACATTCATTTTGCTATTTCTTTCTAATTTTGGTTTGCTAAAACCAAAGATGACAGTAAATATTTTCGAACACGAAGAGTTTTTTGTGTTGTAGTGAAGGAGTTTCTAAAATGACAAAAATACTGGTATAAGGTAAGTTTCAAAGTAAATGGGACTTTTTGAATCTAGCGTCCCCTGGTGGCTCTGTCTATATGTCGACTGGTGAATCTGCTATGTTTATTGATTGTCCAGTGCGAATTTCATGACATTTCATCTATTGGAAGTTAAGTTATTGCGTTTTAAGTGTCAGCATGTTTGTGTTATCGGTGCGAAAATGTGCTTCGAACAAAGAGCCAACATCAAATTTTGTTTTAGAATTGGTAAAACTTTTACTGAAACGTTTTAATTGATGAAACAAGTTTATGGCGATGATTGCCTATCCCGTAGCAGAGTGCACGAGTAGTTTCAACTTTTTTAAAGTGGTCGTGAGGACATAAATGACGATCAACATGTGGGCCAATCATGGAAATGAAATTGAACATCTCCAAAACATTGATTTATCGCATTTTGACCGAACATTTGGGCTTACGAAAGGTGTGTGCCCGGTTTGTTCCGCACAAATTGACTGACGACCAAAAATCCGACATCCGAAGGGCGATGTTTTGACCAAAAATCACATTTTAACCATTAACCACTCCCAGTATTCTCCTGATATGACACCGTGCGACTTCTTCCTTTTTGGAAAAATGCATTTGCCCATGAAATGAACGCGTTATGCAGACGTATAGGCCATTCAAAAGGCATACTGGCAGATATACCGGCCAACGAGCTAAAACACTCGTTCGACATGCTTTTGGACCGTGCAAAAAGCTGTAGCAGAAGGAGACTATTTTGAATAAAATAAATTGATTTTTCCAAAAAAATCATTTCTTCTGTTTTTTTTAGTCCTGAGTACTTTGGATTCCCTATTGGTGTTTGTAGGAATAACGTAAATTATGGACGAACATGACAAAGTTATTTTGGTCTCGTCTTCTTTGGCACCATTTAGTCATAATCAGCCTTATCGTAAACTTCGCGTAAACGCCATTAACAATGATAAAATTCACAAAAAATTTCATATCGCGAACTTCACTTGGGAAAAACATCCCATATTCAAAAATTTTCTCTAATTGTAAATAAATTTATATTCACGCGGATCAATGAAATTTGTTCATAAAATTGTTAGTTGGCAACATCTATCAATAAAATGTTAGTATACTTTATTAACTATTTACTTGATTTAAAAAACTTTTTCATAAACTAGGACCTTTTAACAACATGCCATACAATTGACAAAAAACACAATGGAGGAAATGGTTTCAAAAAAGAAAATAACTACAAAGTGCATGTATTTTTAATGAAGTTACATTATACTACGAAATATAAGGAAGGATTGCAGCCAGGAAAGTACCTTCAGGCACAAAGATGCATTGATTAATTTTAGGAAGATAACTTACATATTGGCCGATATACATATGAGAAATAAAGTCACTCGGAAGTTTTGCATTAAATTTAAAGTTTGAAAAGCCAACTTTATGAATATGTGATGGATATTTCTGAGAAACGAAAATTAGTTTGTGAAATTTTAGTTTGAATGAAAAAACGAAAATTCTTATGTAAAATGTATGGGAACCTAAGAAACAATTGCGACCCCTTAGAGTTAAGCTACAACGCCTGGCTTGAGGGAAGATTTTTTGTTTGTCAATCACTAACATTTGAGGGGGTAAGAGTTGACAAAAAAATTCAAAAAAATTTTTTTGAAGCGCCCTAATGTGTATGCACTAATGACCCATTACTGGTATTTTATAAGACAATTAGTACACAGTACTGCTTTAATTAAAATAAAAATCAATTTTGTTTGTTTTTTCACAATATCATTTAATCAACGAAATAATAAATGATGAAGTTAATTAAAATTAAATGTCGACGAGTAGGGCGGTGAGAATCCAATTCTAACTTGCCGGCGCTGGCGTTCGAATTGATGCAGATCGTAGTCGAGTTTCTATTCTATTCTATAAGTTTTAGCTAGTGTGAAAAAAGCAGCGATGATCCACTCCTTTTGTTAGTTATTAGATAGTGTCATCTGCTGTGGCGAAATGCAATTTGCCCCCAGGTGTGGTGTACGAGTATTAGTGCATGTAGTTTTCCCATGTTAAGTGTGGTGCTCTTTTCAGGGGAATTGAGTTGTGCTAGGGTGCGCCAGTTTTTCCCGGATAGAGTGGGGGAGGCTTAACTCATTTAAACAAGTAAGTTATAGCACTTTCAGTAGTGTTCTACATTATCATTATATGGGGGGCAGTGCGCATGGTTATTATCTGATGTCACATATGTATTTTCACTACTTATAAAGAAGTGCCGAAAATTTCTTCCATCAAGGTGAGTTAAGTTAGCTTCTGCGGTGAGGAAAATATGTATTTGTAGATAGTGACTTTCTATCTAGAATTATATCTCAACAACTGTGTGCAGTCATCAAGTGATTAAGTGTAATTTAAACAAAAAATCTACTAAGTCAACCCACCAACCATAGTCTCCGATCTTGGAGTTAGAGATCAAAACTACTTCGCAACTCTTAGAGAAGAACGGTCATCAAAAAGATAAATATCTAACTTAAACAACACTCATGGCTTCCGCAGCCTTAAGAAAAGCAATAAACCTAACTTTCCACCACATCCTCCTGCCCTAAATTCCTATTAATCAAAAATAAAGACACCCAAAAACAATTAAAATCATACAACATATTTCCATTCCAAAAAGCCCTAGAATCGATAACTTATGGTCCACCTGTTTCCGTCTCATTTTTCAGAGAAGGTGATCTTCTCATTCTTACAAAAAACAATCAACAAACCACCAAATTCATAAAAACTTTCAAACCTATGTGAAATATCTGTTAATTTACACCCAAGTTCAAACAAAGTAAAAAAAAAGTCGTATATTCAAGCTGTCTCGATAGTCTAACGGAAAGTGAAATAGTATACGTAGATGGTCTTTCTCAACAGGGAGCCACAGAATGCAAAAACAATACTAAATTAAAAGACGGTAAACTTGTCAACACTCCTCTTCATATTATTTCCTTTAGTGCCTACGAACTACCTGAAGAAGTTAACATTGCATGACTTAACTTAAAGTCAAGGTTGAGCCATATATCCTATCTATAGGGAAGCTACCGAAAAAATTGACAACGAACATAAAGTATAGCCATCACGAACTGAACATCTTAAAGAAGCAACAAATAAAATAATCGGAATACCCAACGAACTTTAATCAAAAACCATTACCGGCCTCGACGGCAACAAATTCTTACCTACTGATCTTTCTCCCAACCAAATCAACACTGTCACTTCACTTCTTACTTCCATAGCCCCGGTTCTTCCCACGGCTATAACAAATATTTCCAACAAATCAATTATACAACTAAATTAAACAATCAAACAGAAAACACATTCTCTTCAAATAACTTATTACCATATAATAACACTTGAACTAAATGCTTACCTATCCACTTTGAAAGACAATACACTTTGCCTAGACAATATCCCTTACCCTAAAATCTTCCTCCTATTGGTAAAGATGAATTATTCGATTTTAACACAACTAACTTCATGGAAACTCGGTCCAAAAATTATCAATAATGTTTGGCAAGTTAATGGTATTGTAAGCGATTCTTGGCAAATAGAAAACGGTATTCCACAAGGATCTACTTTATCTGTTACTTTTCTACTTATAGCATTTGATCGAATAAGTCGCCTTATAAACGAACAAAAATACTTTAATCATCTACTATATGCTGATGATATTTTTATCTTCAGCACCGTTCGAAAAAAATATCGCGCTGGCCCGGGATTCCCTACCTGCCCAACATTCCCCACCTTCCTCTACTTTTGTGAGTTGCTTGTTTAACACATTGCTCTCCGTACTGCTTATGGTACTTTTGTGAGTTGCTTGTTTAACACATTGCTCGGGCGCCAGTTATCGGGCTTTTTGCTAGAGCTCCGAAAAAAAGTGGTTTTATTTTAATTGGGTCCGTATGACCTTCTTTATTAAACTTTAAATTGCAACTGACTTACATATTCTTTCTTAAGCTAAAAGTAACCTTAATCTACCAGTCCCGTAACTTGCAGTTCTGTGGAATTGCACCTTTGCGGCTCGTGGCGGATGTTCGCTTCCTGTTGTTGACGAAAATATTACTGTCAGCTATAACTTTATTTCTGATTGCGAAATATTAGCTCAGCTATATTTGTTATTAAAATATTAGCGTCAGCTATAATTATGAATATGTTTCGTGTTAACTTATACATATGCGTACACAAGCAAATATGTCACCCCCAAACACTACAAACATTGCTTTACAAAAGCAACAATCGATTGCAATAGCATCATACATACTTATATGCGTACACATGTAAATACATATGTGCGTATGACATTCCCACACAAATAATGCATACCCGACATACATAAGTATACTTATATGCGTTCACTTGTAGATGTGTCACCCGCAAAAATTACAAATATTATTCTATAAAAACAACAAATGCCTGAAATTTATAGCTTTTGGAGGTGTGTACGCATATCTATACAAGTATGTAGGTTTGTGTATGCGTTATTTGTGTACCAATGAGCAGCGCGCACATGTTATTGATAAGTGATAATATGATTTGATTTCGCGAAAGCGAACATATACACATAAGTATGATCATGACACATGTGAATATAAGTTTTGAATGATAAAATATACGATTAATGTTCATTTATCACTATTGTAATATAGTATTTCATTTTTTAAATAATATGATGTTAGTTTGTTATATAAATATGTAAGTATAAATACATATATCAAATACAAAAAATAATTAAAAAATATGCTTTATTTTCACATCAACTACGAATATTGCTCTGAAAAAGTAATTTAATCAAAAGTAAATCAATCAATATTCAATTGCACATGTATTCATTAAAATGCACAAAAAGAATTCATGCGAATACACATGTTACTAACGCATTTTTATACTCTCGCAACAAAGTTGCTAAGGAGAGTATTATAGTTTTGTTCACATAACGGTTGTTTGTAAGTCCTAAAACTAAAAGAGTCAGAAATAGGGTTGTATATACCAAAGTGATCAGGGTGACGAGTAGAGTTGAAATCCGGATGTCTGTCTGTCCGTCTGTCCGTCCGTCCGCGCAAGCTGTAACTTGAGTAAAAATTGAGATATCATGATGAAACTTGGTACACGTATTTCTTGGCTCCATAAGAAGGTTAAGTTCGAAGATGGGCAAAATCGGCCAACAGCCACGCCCACAAAATGGCGAAAACCGAAAACTTATATAGTGTCATAACTAAGCCATAAATAAAGATATTAAAGTGAAACTTGGCACAAAGTACCTCATTAGGGAGGGGCATATTTGGACGTAATTTGTTTGGAAAAGTGGGAGTGGCCCCGCCCCCTACTAAGTTTTTTGTACATATCTCGGAAACTACTACAGCTATGTCAACCAAACTCTATAGAGTAGTTTCCGTCAGGCATTTCCATATACAGTCAAAAATGGAAGAAATCGGATAATAACCACGCCTACCTCCCATACAAAGGTTATGTTGAAAATCACTAAAAGTGCGTTAACCGACTAACAAAAAACGTCAGAAACACTAAATTTTACGGAAGAAATAGCAGAAGGAAGCTGCATCCAGGCTTTTTTTAAAAATTGAAAATGGGCATGGCCTCGCCCACTTATGTACCAAAAACCATATCTCAGGAACTACTCAAACCGATTTCAATGAAATTCGGTATATAATAGTTTCTTAACACCCCGATGACATGTACGAAATATGGGTGAAATCGGTTCACAACCACGCCTTCTTCTAATATAACGCTATTTTGAATTCCATCTGATGCCTTCTCTGTATAATATATACATTAGGAACCAATGATGATAGCGGAATAAAACTTTACACAAATACGGTATTTGAAAAGTATGTAAATGACGGATAATGAAATCTCGATTATCACTTTATCATGCGAGAGTATAAAATGTTCGGTGACACCCGAACTTAGCCCTTCATTACTTGTTCTCTTTTCTTCTGTCCCGCACGTGTTGTGGACGATCATTACGTTGCGAGGTAGGTAGTCTGTTTTCTCTCATTTCATGGCACTCCTCGTCGTACCAGCTGTTCTTTTGCATTATCCGAAAACCAATGGTTTCGGTTGCAGCAAAGGAGCTTGAAAAGCCGTCCCACAGTTCCCTTATACCGAGATGTTGACGAGTGTTCTCAGAGAGCAAAAGTGCAAGCTGAGTAGAGTTCGGCTGTCTGTTGTTTGTTGAGGTGCGTTTTTTAGTGCACAGAGGCGGGTGCGAATCTTGGCTGCAGCAAGGTAATGGTCCGAGTGGGAGTTAGCACTTCGGAGCGTACGCACGTCTACAAGACTGGAGACGTGTCTTCCGAATATCTAAACATTATCGACCTGGTTGGTGGTTTTTCGATTCGGAGACAGCCAGGTGGCTTGATTAATTTTCTTATGCTGGAATTTAGTACAACAGATAAATCAATTTCGGGTCCCGACGAAGTCGATCAGGCTCAACCCATTTGAGGATGTTTCATCGTGGAGTCTAAATTTACCGACCGTGGTGCCAAAGGTACCTTCTTTGCCCACCCTGGCGTTAAAGTCGCCAAGCAAGATTTGGATATCGTGGCGGGGCAACTCTCTCTCCCCAAATGCTCTTCAAAGACATCTTTGGTCATATCGTCTTTCTCTTTCATCGGGGCGTGGGTGCAAATCAGCGATGTGTTGAGTAAGTTCGCTTTGATGCGGATTGTTGCTAGACGTTCATCCACCGGGATGATCACCACGAATACCAAACCAAATTTGCACTCCTTTTTATGGCCACTGTAGTAAATGTCACAAGGACCTACTCGCCTCAGTCCTTGTCAATCCATCGCATTTCTTGTACAGCTGGGCAGCGGCACCTTCCCAATTAAGGGACCGGACATTCCAGGTGCAAATCGTAATACCTAATTTGTTGGCATTGGAGCGTTTTTTTACGTGTCGGGTCGAAAACCCTGCGCAAAACCCTGCGGAGGGGATGTTTCGCCTTCTCACTTTAGCTCGCCTTCAAACGGGTGTTCTTAGGCTACCCAGAGGATACTTGGTCAAAGACTGGAAGTCGTGAACTGCTTGAGCCGTATGTAAAAGAAGCGTTTCTGGCGACTCCCAAGTGAATGGCGATCAGAGAACTTTCCTCACTTGCGTGAACTTCTACATATGACCCCATCCTTCTTTCCCATTGCCACATACTGATAAAATGTCACATACCAAAAAACTAATCATATAGAGTAAACTCAGGCGGATGTTCGAAAAGCCTGATATTGATTATAGGGGGGGTAAGCCAAGTTTTCGCTCAAATTTAATTATTTTAGGCACAAATATGTATATCGTCACCTGAAATGCAAAATAACGTATCATCAAAAAATTCGAAATTGAATGTCTTATTGATTACGCTTCACCACTTCAAATTACTTACATAATATTACATATGTTCAACATTTTCTGGTTCTCCGATCAAATATAAACTAGTTTTAACCAATATTAAAATTGTCTTTCACTCATGTTCCATTTTATTTCGTGTTTCATTCATGCCACTGTAAATTTCCGAAAATGTTGTTACGTTATTTTGCATTTCAGGTGACGATATACTGTTAGCTCACATAATGGCCGATGTATGCGGTACAAAGTCATATAGAAGTTCGATTATATTTATATTAAATATACGAAAATTTTTACGTCTCGGACGCATTTAGTTATTGATTTATCGCACATTTAGTAGTTTTGAACAGTACCGTTATATGGGGAGTGAACGGGATTTTCAATATAGGTAGGAGGTTTTTTTAGTATTTGCGCTGAGCGAATTTAGTTGTTGTATCTTAAGTGGTTTAGGAGATAAACACATTAAACCTACCACTTTTTCAAATATTTTTTCCGACAGGTGCCCCTTTCTACTACGAGCCCCTGTGCCAAATATGAGTTTTATATCTTAATTAGGTGCTTAGTTAAGGCGCTTTATAGGGTTTCGGTTAATGGCGATTTGTGGGCGTGGCAGTGGTTCGATTACGCCCTTTTACGAACTCGAAATTTTTTTTGTACTAAGAAACCTACATACTATAAGATATCTCAATTTTTACAAAGTTTACCAAAGTTACAGCTTGCACGGACGGAGGGACGGACGGACAGACAGACAGTCAGTCAACCGGATTTCAACTTTTCTCGGCACCCTGATTATTTATATATGTACATATATGTGTATAACCCTATATCTATCTCGATTAGTTTTAGGTGATACGTACAACAGTTAGATGAACAAAACTATAATACTCTGTAGCAACTGGTTGAAAGAGTATAAAAAATTGCAAATATACTAATGCGATCAAATTGAAAGGTGAATTTTGTCCGTTTCATTTCCTTCAAAGTAATCCCCTTCCGCTGTAATACTCTGATGCCAACTTTGGAAACATCCTTAGAGCCTTCTTCGATACAGCCTTAATATCCTCAATCGAGTCAAAACTACTCGGAGTAGTCATGTGAATTTGCTGAATAACCAGAAGTTACACGAAGGTTAATCAGGCGAAAGCGGTGGTTGCGGCACGATTTATGTAAGTTGAAAATGTAACGAAATGATCACGAATAACCAATGCTGTATGAAATGCTTCATTATTGCACTGCTTTGTTCAATGAATTCAGATATAGTAAAAATCGAAGAATTCACTTTTAGAGCCTCACAAAACGACGCGTATCTCAAATACTAATTAATATTTTGACATGAAATTTAGGATAGATGTCACTTACAGTACTACAAACTTACAGAAAAAATTACCGATAAAAAAATTTGTTTGTTCATTCCGCAGAATTTCTCCCCATTCTTTGAGAATTGCTTCTTGCAGGTTGCTTTTGGATGTTATGTTGTGCTTGTGGATAGCACGTTCCAAATCTGCCTATAAGTGCTCAATCCGATTAAACTCCGAGGAGGTTGTACAATCTCCACAGCTTTGCACCGCGAACTATGTTTCGGGTCGTTGTCCTGAGAAAATATGTATATGTATAACGATCAGAAAGTCCGAATTCTCCACGCTAACATTTAAATTATCTTTTAGTATTTTAATAAGTTGCAGATGATCCATGTTGTCAGTAACAAAATGCTTATACACATACAGTCTCATAGCAGTATATTTCCACCGCTTTCTATTTTTTTCAATGATAAACTGGTTTATTCGTGAAGTATGTCTCTTCTACGTATTCCAGCATCCTGAGCGAGGCTTTGATTAATTTCTGGAGTGAAATACGTAGATTTTTTTAATTGTTCTCATGATAACGTTTTTATCACGACTTTAAAGATTTTGCTGCCTTTCTAATCACTGCTCCAACTTCAACGAGTTTGTCTACAAAATCGAGTTGATGGTTGAAACGCTTCTATTGGTAAATTTTGTTGTCTCCTGCAATGTTTTTCCTTCCTTCCGAAAATGAAATATTATTTTAATTTTTTTCGAATGTAGTTTCCATTTATTTTCTTCGCATATTTTACACAATTCAACGTATTTTTCACCAACAAAGACAAAATGATCCGATTCTAAAAAAGCTTTTTCAAACTGAACACAAATCGCTACTGACAGCATTAAACGCCAGCAATAATGACGAGACTTTTGCAGATCCTACTAGAAACTAAATTTCCGAATAATTTTGTGTGGTTTGGTCAACATTAAAAGTAGCTACGGCTACTACATTTTCTTTACTGCGTGCTGGACGGGGTCTATTCGGAAGAATATTATCCAATAATGAATGCTGTGTCTCAAGTGTTGCAAATTGTAGGCTCAATAGTATGTTGATGTTGATCAGGGATGGTAACATTTTTAGCCCGCAAAGTTAGCAAGTGCGCACGAGGGCTTGATGAGGGGAATATCAGTTTACGGAGGGAAGGGCAGAAAAATTTGCGAAAAAAATCAATTACATTCCTCCGTAACTTAATGTTCATCGTAGAATAGTTGCGGCCAGGAATAAAGGGATGTTCAACTTATTCCCCAGTGTGAGAGCGCTTCAAAATTAGCGTTTTCTATAACATTTTCCAATATGGCCAGATTGAACAAAATAATAATTTTTGGGCATTTAAATTAAAACACCAAACATTTAGTAGGAATAAAAATTACTATATAGTGGTTACTTATTATATGGAGAAACTATTTAAATCTTTTTAAAGTATATTAGAACAACAGACTTTTGACCTTTCAATACTCAATAAAAGGATTTAAGTTTGTTAGCTCTCAATCATTAAATGTCTTTAATAATTTTTCATTGAAAATAATACTGTGATGCTTCAAATTACAAAATGTTTCATCAAATATCTTTAAATTTCACAAATTTATTTAATTTTCATTGTTTTACATTTCTTATAAGTGGTCTTGAACGATGCAACAAATCCCTCCGTTTATATATTGTTTTGGTAAGATTTCAATCTGGCCATCGCTCGTTCCCAATTGATAAACGTCAAAACCTACTGAACTCGATTAGCTGTCAAAGTTCAGTAGGTTTTGACGTTTATCAATTGCTATCTCACTTCTAGTGAGAGAGGAGTTGGACATCTCTCTATCTCTGGTTGCGGCCACACAGACATTGTACACCAGTGGTCGGCATGAGAGGATCTGTCACTGTGTTGGTGAGCACGAAAAAAAGTAGCCCAGTGAGAAATTGGAATTAAAATTAAGCAAATTTTATAATTAATTAAGAGTATAATGAAAATTAACAAAACGTCTCTTAAGGATATATTCACTATTATCTTTAAAAGACTTGGAATATAAAAGGCATTGCATGGCACCAAAGCCATTTAGAATCATAAAATATTTCTCGCAGGTCATATTTGGATTTGCGTTATAGTTTTGCGTGATGTTAATTCGTTGCTGGCTCGACAACGACTGAATGATAGAGCGTAAGCGTACGTGTGAAGTTAGTTTGCAAAATTTTGCTATGAAATGCCGACCACTGTCGGCATTGTACAGTTGTGTGAACAAAAGAGGTAAACATAATTTGCAGGTTTTAGAGTTTCGCATTAATATTTGTTTTTATTTACCTTTGCATGGTGAGAATTTTCAATCACTGGTAGGAAAAAATTATATGAGTTATACTTGTATCTAAAAACAATTTTATTTAATAATAAAACAGCACATTTTAAAACTTAACAACTCCTTATGGTTGTTTCTATTTTGTTCACACCACTGTACATGTGTCTTTATTATAAAAATGTTGTCTTAAGACTGAATACAATTTTTACCTTAAGTCTAAATTAAACCTACGCTTGTACCGGGTCACGTTCCCTATAGTCATCAGTTAATCGGATGCGCGTGTGAAGCCGCTAATATTGCTGATACGACGTCAACTATTGCTGGGTTTCGAGTTTCGAGTACTGAGTTGCTGACCGATGATGGGAATTGTCTGAAGTGCTGTGTTAACTTTTACGTATAAAAGCCCACAATCTGAGAAAAGTTTTCCCAATCGAAGCTAAAATTAATTTTTACAACTGGCAACATTTTAAAACTTAACAACTCCTTATGGTTGTTTCTATTTTGTTCACACCACTGTACATGTGATAGAACAGTTAATGGTGGTGATAACTGTTCTATCACATGTACAGTGGTGTGAACAAAATAGAAACAACCATAAGGAGTTGTTAAGTTTTAAAATGTTGCCAGTTGTAAAAATTAATTTTAGCTTCGATTGGGAAAACTTTTCTCAGATTGTGGGCTTTTATACGTAAAAGTTAACACAGCACTTCAGACAATTCCCATCATCGGTCAGCAACTCAGTACTCGAAACTCGAAACCCAGCAATAGCTGACGTCGTATCAGCAATATTAGCGGCTTCACACGCGCATCCGATTAACTGATGACTATAGGGAACGTGACCCGGTACAAGCGTAGGTTTAATTTAGACTTAAGGTAAAAATTGTATTCAGTCTTAAGACAACATTTTTATAATAAAGACGCGAGTCCGCTATCCTTTTTTAAAAATCAAAACCACAAACTAATGGTTTAATTGGCGCCCGAGCAGGGACCGCGCGCGACGGTAGTGAAAGCCTGAAAATTAAAAAGAAAGGCTACGCGAGTAAGTAAAAATTACAGTACCGAGTAATACACAAAAGCGGCTACCGGAGCCCCAAAGGATAAATAATAATAACGTCGAAGGACCAAAGATATCCTGATGGGAAGCTGTCCCCTTACACCGGACTGAAAGCGTTAGGATCCGATAGGAAGGAAATGCACCCTCCACCACGTGCGCAACGAGGGACCCTAGTAGGACAGCAAACGGGACGACACCCCTTGCGCCAGGAGGCTAGATATAAGTAAGCATATAGATTAAGAAATATTAAATTAATTAATAAAAAAATTAGGAAATTTTTAAAACATTTGGAAAAAAATGGAAAGAGATAATTAAAAACCAGAGAATTATAAACTATAAACAAAATAAGAACGGCTTGTACAGCCAATAAATTATAAGGACGAAAGAGCCGATATTCACCACCTAACGGGGGACCCTCCGGTTCTTAATAACTACAGTCCAACTCTGCGATTCACCACCAAAGGGACCCTCCAGAATAAGGACATATAACTAAAAACAATAATATCCTCAAAATATCCAATAAAATTATGCCAAACAATCCCATACGACCTGCTGTGCTAAACGCACCCACCGCAGGCAATACCCAAACATCCCATCCTGTTCCAAATTCGGGCGAAATGAATGTGGAACAATTAACCAATATTATAAGTGGTGTTGTCACAAACATTTTAAGACATGAAGGACGAAACATAGTCCAAGCTGCGCTTAATCCAATCGCAAACTTTGCGAACTTAACTGACGTGACTATAGACCCTACCTTGACAAACAACATCAACGACGTAGACAAAATCCCTGATGTGGTAAGATGTCTTCGTGAATTCTCTGGGAACCCAGGAGAATTCAGTTCATGGAAGAAAAGCGTGGACAGAATTTTGGAAATATACGAACCTCAAAGAGGATCGCCAAAATACTACGGTATCCTTAACGTAGTAAGAAACAAAATCGTGGGCAACGCAGACAATGCCCTCTGTTTAAATGACTTAAGCATTCACCCACTTTACCCGAAAAAAACTGGCGCACACTAATAAGACAGCTTAATTCACCACAGCTGATGACTCTATATCACACCACAATTGAGAACATCACCAAGCAGGCGGCTACCACACTAATAATACAATACCACTCAACACAACTCACCTCACTTCTACATCAATCAACCCACTCAACAAAAAGGATGGGAAAAAGGATAGCGAACACAATTGGACAGACACTCGTCGCAATTCGTCACATACAGTTCGAGCATCACCATCCGTTTTATATACCCTCGTTTTTTGGACACCAATCTCGCGCGCTGCAATTACCACTGTGACCCCCACAATCTAATAACATTAAATTTTAAAACATTTAACTTATCTGTTAAAATTAACATTTAAGATTTAACTTCAAAATAAAATTATACAAAAGAAAAGATTTTTATAATAAATTACATGCATTGTCATTATAAACTCAAGTGTACCCGGTACTTTTATTTCGATTGTGCATGATAACCATTTAAAGATATACATACATATATACATTTGTATCTAATGGTTACGAAATTATTCACCCTCGAAACATATAACACACCTTTAGAATGGAAAGTTATTTCAAAATGCCTTACTCTCCATTACGCCGATAAAAGGGACGTAGGTACCTTAGAGTACCAAATGACGTCATTAGTTCAAGGTAACCATACTATTCAGGAATTTTACCAAAGGGTATATTCGCACCTATCTCTCATTCTTAATAAACTTGGTTGCATGGAAATCGGTGCTGAATCCATGCATTTACTCACACGAACTTATCGTGACAAAGCCCTTGACACTTTTATTCGAGGACTGAATGGCGATTTTCCAACGCTCCTTGGTATGAGAGAACCCGTAGACCTCCCTCAAGCTCTTCACTTATGTCTTAAGTTAGAAAACCAGAAATTTCGTTCGCATTACGCGATCAATAATAATTCCCACGTTAGAAAAGCTCAGGACTTTCGCCCACCTCTTCCGCCTGAAAAGGCCACCATCGAATTCTACCCACAATTGGCTTACATTCCTAAGCCATATTTATCTAAGCCGAACTAAGTGCCTCAGCAACGGCAACAACCAAATTTTAACTATAGCAATTCTCCAAACTTTCGGCCAACATATCAACTTCCCGCTAGGCCACAACCCCCACGTCCTTTCGGACTTCCGCGTCCAGAGCCAATAGATGTAGACCATCCCCTACATACAAAAGCGGTTAACTATATGAATAGAAACGCACCCAATAACCAAGCTTGGAAACGACCGCCAAATTGCCCTCCACAAGTGCCTTTCAAACAACAAAGGAACTTCCATATAGAAACCGGTAGAGAAGATCTATATGACCAACAAGCCACATATGACCACCATGACGAACAAATCTTGACATCGACAAAGGAAGAATACGAAGCAATGTTAAACAACGAACAAATCGAACAACTAGTTCAAGAGAGTAGCCAACCCATCTACATAGATATTAATTTTTTAGGATGAAAAGTTCTTCGTTGCCTTATATAGAATTTAGAAAGAAGACCGGAAATTTTTTAAAAATACTTATAGATACAGGATCAAGCAAAAATTACATATGTAACGACTGTAACCGGATGCACGGATGCTATAATTATTAATATTTTACATTGTTATTCGTTAGTTATGTTAATTATTAAAAGCTCGACAATGTTAGAAGCTACATTATGTTAAGTTTACATTTTTGATCATTTTAAATTCACCACAGTTTCACTCAATGTTTGAATACTTATAACTGTGATCCTTTTATATTTAACTTTGCTCAATTTGTCTAATTAAGTACCCTGTTAATGTGAATTCAGGGCATTCGAACTGCGACCAATAAAGATCACGCGTTTAACATTCTAAGCTGCGCTTTATACTTTTCTTTGGAAGCTTCGATTAATATAACTTGGACACAAGTAGACAGCATTGGCTCTTGTGGCTGGTTTATTAATCAAAGTCAGCTACGATCAATATAACTTGGACACAAGTAGACAGCATTGGCTCTTGTGGCTGGTTTTATTGATCAAAGTCCAGTAGAATCACCTTAGGGATTAACTACTTCCCTACAATTGGCGCCCAACGTAAAGCCAAATAAAGTTTGCTTAAAATCAAAATAAAATTCAGACGCTTGAAGACAAATTTTGGCTCTTGCGGCTAATTATAAAAAAGTGAAACCAAATAAAATTTGCTTAAAATCAAAAAAAATTCAGACGCTTGAAGACAAATTTTGGCTCTTGCGGCTAATTATAAAAACGTAAAACCAAATAAAGTTTGCTTAAAATCAAAATAAAATTCAGACGCTTGAAGACAAATTTTGGCTCTGCGGCTAATTATAAAAACGTAAAACCAAATAAAGTTTGCTTAAAATCAAAATAAAATTCAGACGCTGGAAGACAAATTTTGGCTCTTGCGGCTAATTATAAAAACGTAAAACCAAATAAAGTTTGCTTAAAATCAAAATAAAATTCAGACGCTTGAAGACAAATTTTGGCTCTTGCGGCTAATTATAAAAGCAGAAACGAAAATAAAACAACAATAAACCAAAAATTCTTCAACAACAAATGTTCAGCTGTGCATTACTGTGGGCAGAGAACTTATATTTATAGAGAAGGTCCAAAAACGGACAGGCGTGTAAACTGTCAAAAGCTAACAAAATGCGATGAGTGCATTTCACCACAGCAGGCTAAGAAGGAGAAACTTTAACAGTGGCGCATGAACAGAGCGAGCATTCAATGAAAATTATGCTCAGAAACATGCATTGCTATTACAGACGTATGTTGGCCTTTTGCTTATATATATTTTTATATGCTCACATGCCATCATGTTAATTCATGTGATGTGTATCATTTTGCGTATTTCTATGAATATATGCATAATTTATATCATTCTAATTAAATTATGCTATTTTCAAAACAATATTTGTAGTTAATCTGCAATTTAGAGTTATTTATTAAAATATTTCTTATGTTTGAGAATATATGTATGTATTATAATTTCATATGTATATGAATATGTTTGTAAATATAATATACATACATATGTATGTATGTATATGTATATGAGATACTATCCTAATATCATAAAAACTTAATATACAAACATATTACTATAATATGCCATTTAATTTTCATACCCATCTACATATCAGCGCATAATTACAATTCAAATTCAAATCGTAATATCATTTATCAGTAAAAAGTGTGCGCGCACTGCTCTATATGTATGTACATGCATATGTGTACGACATTGCTGAAAAAATAATGTATACCAACCAACATACAAATACATATGAGTACACATGTAAATATGTGCGCATGACATTCCCACACAAATAATGCATACACAACATACATACTTATATGTACATACGTTCCATTGTAGATATGTCACCCGCAAAAACTACGAATATTGTTCTACAAAAACAACAATGGTTTCAAATAGCATCAGCAGCGTCACAAGTCAATATGGCAGCCAAGTCGATGCCCAAATTTGTAGAAAAACACACAACAACAATATTTTCATTCACCCTGCCAACATTTTCTATCGCAAAAGTCACTTATAAGTGACTTCAAGAAGTTACAATTCAACGTCCGCGATACATTTTTTTCATCGTAGAAGTCACTTCCTTATTGCGAAGTTGTTCCCCGCGGACGTTACTTTCAGAAGTTACGTATTAGTGTCTTGTGGAAGTTACGTATTAGTGACTTGTAGAAGTTACGTATTAGTGACTTGTGGAAGTTAAAATTTTCGTTTTTAAATTTTTTATATTTATTTCAATTCAAAAATGTATTACAAAAAAAAAATAATTAATTCATGTGAATATTAGAAATAAGATTTTTGAAGTGAAACTTCTTTACACGCGCTTGGCTTGGGGAGTAAGCTGACGAACGCGTTACGAAAAGTGTGATCAGGCGAAGCGAACGGTAATTGGTGGGGCATATAGGCAAGCGTCAGCAGTGCGCGCACACATTTTCCTTTCTTTCTCTTACAGCTGGGAAATGAAATATGTGTATACTTCAGTCAGTAGTTCGTTTGCGAGTTTACTAGCGTTACGCGAACGGTTTGGTTATTTTATCGTAATTTACTGTAATTTGATTGCGTTTTGAACAATTTTATGAATTAATATTGTTCAATACATTCAATATCTTATGTTTAAAGTGAATAAAATTGTAAATTTATTTTAAAGTTTATGTTATGTGAATTTTCGGGTAAATAATAACAAATTATGGAGAAAAGTGACACAGACTCCGAGTATCAAAGCGGTGCTTGTGGACCACCAACTAAGAAGAAATTACGTACGGAAATTGTGCATAAAAAGTGTGTGACAATAGATTCAAGACAAGATTTTAAACCTAGTGAGACCCAATCAATTGATAATGAATCACGAAGGTGAGTACGCATCTCAAACCAGTTACTAGTGTCGTAGCGTCATATGCATTGTTGCTTTGTCCTTGATTATTTTCTCCCTCTACTAATATGCGGCATTCTACTCTCGACATTGGGACGCGTTTGATTCTCTGTCCTTTTCTTGCCTCTCTTTCTCTTTTTCTCTTGGACGTGTTTTGGACGATGGAACAAACATCATAATGGTAGTTGTTTACATTTCGCCCAATAACACAGTTAATAATATCATAAAGTTTATATACAGAAGACTTATGATTTATGGTCGAGTAGGTTCTGAAGAACTAGGAGATAACTATCATACGTTGCCACTAATCTTAGCAGGAGATTTCAATATCAATTTCGCATCCGAAGATGGACAACTCTTGATAAACTTTCTACGAGATAAATTAGAATTACAAATGAATAATGACCGTAATGAGCGAACTACAAGACATGGAACAACAATCGATGCAGTTTTTTCTAGATTTCTGTCTAATTTTAATTCTAAAATATATGTATCGTATTTCTCGTATCATAAGCCTATTGTCTCGGTTTTACAATCAACCACAGTAATTACTGATGTACTCAATAATGAAAATAACGAATAAAACAATGAAAAAAAATAAAAGATCTATGTAAAAATATTAATTTACTAATGAAAACATAAAATAAATTTAAATATTTGTAGGAAATTAATATATGTATATGTGCATACATGTATATATTGCACACACACATTCATATATATACATATAGATAGAGCGAAAGAAGTTTCACTTCAGTCGTGCGGTCATAAGCACACTCACTTTTTGTTTTAATTTTTCAGTTCATTAATTGTTTATTTGTATCTTTTGCATAACGGGACAACAATCTTTAGTTTAACGTCTGAAAGTGACTTAAAAGTGACGCATTTGGCGTTTGACACGTGAACGCGACAACTATCTTTATTTTAACGAACGGAAGTGACTAAAGCGTAACGTATTTGGCGTTGGCGATAAAAAACACTTCCAAATGTTGGCAGGGCATGAACGCAAGCACACTTTCAACAGGCAAACTTTACCATTACATCTCCCCGAGCATGCTTTTGCCAAGAAGCGTCTTTTCGCGACGATGGCAAAAGCTAAAAATCATAAATTGAACAATTTCTGATATTTGTATGAAAAGGAAAAAGCGACAACCCCGCAAATATAAGTATAGAATAAAATTGACAACATAGTTTATTTTTCGATTTTCAAGTCAACAAATATGCCAAAGAAAATATTCAATATTCCTCTGATTTATGTGTACAATGGATCCCGGTTAAGTAGTACTCCGCTTAAATGAAAATCATCCCTCTTAACTGCCTATATCTTGCTGCATCTTACGGTTTGTTTTTTAAAATACATAGAAATTATTGTTTTAAGTACCACTCGATTAAGTATCCGCACTCGCTTATGTGCCATATTAAATTTTTTGTTTAACAAACCACAAAAAGCTGTATCTTTGATTGTGGCACATAACCGGGATTGACTGTATTAGTCAAGGAATGTACAAAATATTGTTACGCGGCTTGCAAAAATCTGAGTCGACATGTATGCAAGCTCACACACAAACATACATATCTACGTTGGTTTGTAAGTGATGCTGGTACAGCGGCAAGGGAAGCAGTAGCAATTGGCGATCGTTCGTTTGTGTTTTCGGCACAGCTCGGATTTTCTACCAACAACACAATGTTGTTAAGCTTTGTCGTCGCTTCATTCTTTCGACACATTGACTCTTTGACATGAAAGCAAAACATATGAGCTTCGCCATTGGTTGTCCGCGTCAACGTAGATTTCGCATGAGGCATTGAGTGTACAAGTTATCCGGCTTTTTGTTATAGCTCCGAAAAAAATGGTTTTTTATTTTTTATTAGGTCCGTATGACCTTCTTTATTGAACTGCTAATTGCAACTGATTTTACATTGTTTACTTAAGCTATAAGGTAACCTTATTCTACCTGTCCCTTAACTTACAATTCCTCGGAATTGTAGCTTTAGCGGCTCGTGTCGGATGTTACTTTCTGTTGACAGCTTGTAATTGTTAGCGTCAGCTATTTTATTTATGTTAACTCAAATATTAGCGTCAGATATAATTATACCCTGAACAGGGTATATTAAGTTTGTCACGAAGTTTGTAACACCCAGAAGGAATCGTCGGAGACCCTATAAAGTATATATATAAATGATCAGTATGTGGAGCTGAGTCGATTTAGCCATGTCCGTCTGTCTGTCCGTCTGTCTGTATATATACGAACTAGTCTCTCAGTTTTTGAGATATCGTTTTGAAATTTTGCAAACGTCATTTTCTCTTCAAGAAGCTGCTCATTTGTCGGAACGGCCGATATCGGGCCACTATAACATATAGCTGCCATACAAACTGAACGATCGGAATCAAGTTCTTGTAGGGAAAACGAAATTTTGTATATGTTATTTTCTAAGGCAACAATGTAATCTGCGAAGAAATTGTTCAGATCCGTTAACTATAGCATATAGCTGCCATACAAACTGAACGATCGGAATCAAGTTCTTGTATGTATGTAGATATATTCACGAAACTTGATAGATATATGTTATTTTCTAAGGCAACAATGTAATCTCCGAGGAAATTGTTCAGATCCGTTAACTATAGCATATAGCTGCCATACAAACTGAACGATCGGAATCAAGTTCTTGTATGGACAACTTTCACATTTGACAAGATATATTCACGAAACTTGATATATGTTATTTTCTAAGGCAACAATGTAATCTCTAAAAAACTTGTTTAGAACGGATTACTATAGCATATAGCTTCCATACAAACTGAACACATAGTTACTAACAGAAATGCACCTGTGAAGGGTATTTAGCTTCGGTTCTTGTTTTGAATATGTTTCGTGTTAACTATGTTACTTCCTGTTGACAGCTTGTAATTGTTAGCGTCAGCTATTTTATTTATGTTAACTCAGATATTAGCGTCAGCTATAATATTGAATATGTTTCGTGTTAACTCCTCCGACGTCAAAAACAAACGTCCTCATTTGTTTGGATTAAAAAACTGGGCTTGTGGGTTCTGTTAAGTAAGGTATTTCGGGTGTTGCGACTTTTTTAATATCGTCCTCATTGGCGTTCGGATTGTAGCTCGATAGCTCTGGTTCTGCCTTGAAATTTATTTTCATGATTAACTTGATAATAAAACTCGCTATGAAGTTAATGCTAGTGATCGTTAGCGAAAAATTTGTTACTAGGGCTGCTGTGTGGGTTGTTTTCAATGCGTCCAACCGCTTGGTGTTATTAATGTGAAGTTCTTTCAGCATTTCTAAGCTTAAAATTTCTTCTTCCTTGTTTGAGGGGATATTTGATTGCAGTATAGCAGGCAGGGGTTTGCTGGTTAGTATCTCGTTAAAAGAGTATTTCTGGTTGTCGATTATAACCGTGGAATTGTGAAATTGCACTGCATATGATCCTTCGAGGGTTATCTTTTGGTTGTCAATTTGAATTGTACCTTTGTACTGGTTTAATAGAATTATTCCAGGTGAGATGTTTTCAACTGAAGGGATGTGCTGATTGTTGACTAATGTGCACTCTGCTGGTTCGCTCTTGAGTAGTTGTGGGACACAGGTAGTGTTACTAATGTCTATAATATTCCTATGATTACAAATTCTAATATTGTTGTTTTCTTTACATTTTAGTTTAATGGCAAATATTTTATTATCATTACAAGTTACAATGTCCTCGAAAGGGATTTTATTAATATATTTTTCCTTTTTTATTGGTTTAATTAGAATTGATTCACAAATTTCTTCATTTGTTAATGGTATGCTTACTATGTAAAATAACATTGTGTTATTTGAAGCTATTTTTATATTTGCTAGTTCTAATGATTCTTCAACATTATTTAATGTAAGATTATTCTTTAAAATTACAGATTTAACTAATTCTAATTCTTCGTTTGATAAAATATATGAATTTACTATTCCGGCTTTAGCCCAATGAATCGCATAATCTATATTGATAATTTCTTCCTTTATAACTCTAAGTTTGTATTTTAATTCTATAGCAACATTGTGCTGTATGTCTTCGCTAGATTGAACGGCTTTCAAAATTTTATTTGAAACGGCTGTTATCTTATTTATCCTATCAAAAACCATTTTATTTATTGTTACTTGATTGTTGTTAGTGTCTACTATGTTATTTATTTGGCTCTCCAGTGTAACTAGGTCATCATGATCGGGATTTCCCGCGATCCATTTCCATACTTTTCCTATCGTGTCTATTGACTTCTTAAATCTTTTTGGTTTAAGTCTATTTAGATAAGTTTGTGCTAGATTTAATTCATTAATAAGGATGGGTAAAAGGGGGTTTCCATTAGTAATCTTTGATTTTACAGTGGTGCTTATTTCATTTAATGCATTTTGGCATGCATCTAGATCAACTTTGTGTATTATCCTATAGGTCCCAGTTTGAATTTTCGTCAGTCCTGTGTCAAATGTTGCTAGTTGTGAGTTCGTATAGTCTATAATTTTAAAGTCTGCGTACACTAAATGTACGAGAAGTCTGAAAATAAAAAATTATACGTTTATAAGAAAATTTAAAGATTATTAGTGTTTCTAGGTCTTGATGTTACTTTTATGTACTGTCCGTCCTTTTTCAGTTATTACCACGCTAGATTTGTCTTCCTTCACTATTTCTTTCCTATATCTAGCGGTAAGTTTGGATCCTAATCGTTTGTTTATTCTGACGTAAATTATGTCACCAGGGGAATATGTTTTTATGGGTTGTCTTGTTTTGTTATGAGTTTCTAAGTCCTTCGCTTGTCTTTTCCTAAGTATGTTTATGTTTTCTCTGCGTGAGTTTTCGTATTGTTCGGGGTCTATTGAAACTCGTCTGCCGAAAAATGTCTCTATCGGTCGTTTCCCTGTTGCGGAGTGTATGGAGTAGTTGTATTCATATGTGGATCTATCTAAAAGTTCTTGGAACGAGCGATGAGTTTGTTCTGTTTTAAGGCAACGCATGATCTAGGATAGTGTGGAATGAAATCTTTCCACTTGACCGTTAACTGTGCTTGTGTAGGGGGGTGTTTTAAATATTTCAATTCCAAGTTGATCTTCAACCATGAATTGAATGGAAGCTGACTTTAGCCATTTTTCGTTGTCGATGACTATTGTTTTCGGTACTCCAAAAGAAAAGATTATTTCTCGTAGTGGTTCTCTAATGTCTTCTATTGCTTTTGATCTTATTAACTTCACTTGTGCGTATTTCGAAAATTTGTCTAATGCCGTTAAGACCAGGTATTTTTCTGTAGTATAGATATCTATGTGAACTATTTCACCGGGGTATTGGGGAATTGGAGTTTCGAGTAATTTCGGTTTGTTGGGATGACGATCATATTTATGTTCCTTACAAACTTTGCACTGCTTAATAATATTTTCTATTTTTGCTTTCATTTTGGGGAAGTAGACTTTTTGTATGAGTTGTTTCTTATTTTCATCTCTATTTCTGTGTGCTCGTCTGTGTTCTTTTAAAATTTCTTCGTTTTGGGCGTCTTCGTTTATTAAGTCTTCTACTTTTGTTTGGGTATAGCGGATTTTATAATTGGAAAAATGTAGGGGGTAGACCTCTTAGATTTTTCCCATTATTTCTTCAGAGGTAATTATGCCATTTATGACTGAAGGGTTTAGGTAACGTTTTAATAATGCCACTAGGTTGTCCATTGAAAAATTGGGTTTAGTAATTAGATGTCTATGGTAGGTCGGGAATGGTATTTTAAACTGATAGCTGTCTTCTTCTCCTAAAGAGATCCAAAGTTTATTTTTGAAGGCGTTTATGGGTCCTTCCACAGATGGGATTAGATTGTGAGATGAGCTTTCATCGGAGTGGGTAGCAACTGATAATGAATTTAATTCAAATGGTCTAGATAAAGTGTCTGCAACTACATTCGATTTTCCGGGCTTGTATCTTAATTCATAGTTATACTCTTCGAGTATCGCTTTCCACCGTTTTAATTTAGAATTGTTGTTTTTATTGCTTAAGGCGTATGTGAGGGGTTGGTGGTCTGTATGGATTACTACTTTTCCTGTACCGTATAGGTAGTTTCTAAAGGAGTTGAGTGCCCAAATTATGGCAAGCATTTCTTTCTCATTTACCGCGTAATTTTCTTCGGTTTTACTTAGTGTCCTAGATATAAAGGTTATGGGTTTTCCATTCTGTTCTAAGACAGCGCCTATGGCATATTTGGAAGCGTCTGTTGTTAAATCGAACTCTTTTTTATAATCGGGATATTGTAAAATGACATCTTTCGATATCAATGTGTTCTTGATTTTATTGAATGCTGCCTTTGCTTCTTCATTTAATTGTATTTGGATTTTTTTTGAACTGCTCTTAGACATTCTTCCTTCTTCACCTCGAAGTAAGGATGTTAACGGCTTTGCTAGCATAGCATAATCTTTGATAAATCGTCTATAATAACCAGATAAGCCTAAGAATGATCTTAAGTCTTTGATCGTTTGAGGATAGGGGAAGTTGGCTATTGCTTGTACTTTGGATGGGTTTGTTGAAATTCCATCGGAGGATACTACAAATCCTAAGAACTCGACTTGTTTTTTAAAGAATTCGCATTTGTTGATTTGCACTTTCATGTTTGCCTTTGTAAGGGTGTCAAAAATTGTATCTATATGTTCGGAGTGTTCTTTTTCGTCTTTGCTAAATATAATAATGTCATCTATATATACATAGCATATCCGTCCTATATATTCCCTTAGTATGTCGTCCAATGTCCGTTGGAAAATAGACGGGGCATTCTTCAAACCAAATGGCAGTCTAGTGAACTCATATTTTCCATTGTTCACTGAAAAAGCTGTCTTTTCCACGTCAGATTCCTTAAGAGGAATTTGATGGAAACCGCTTTTTAAGTCAATTACAGAGAAAATTCGGTTTTCTCCTAGTTGAGAGAGAACCTCATTTATTTCTGGTATTGGATACCTATCTGCAATTGTGACCGTATTTAGTTTTCTGTAATCAATAACCATTCGGAACTTTTTTTCGCCTGAAGCGTCGTTCTTTTTGGGTACGATCCAGACAGGTGAGTTGTAGGGTGACCTTGATTTTCGGATGATTCCGTCTTCCAATAATTTGTTTACTTGGTCTTCCACCTCTTGTTTAAGGCTGGTAGGGTATGGGTAAGATTTTGAATATATGGGCGTGTCGGAAATTGTTCGTATCTCTGCTACTACTTTTGTTGTGTATGTCAGTTTTTCGTTCGGTTCTGAGAATAGGTTGCGGTGTTTTCGTATTAGCTGGCTTATTTCGTCTTTACCTATTGTTGTAGGATGTTCGTCTCGAATATGTATTGTATTAACATTCTGTATACTAAATTGTCTTAGGTAGATTCTTTTTGTGTTTGCTATGACCATGAAATTTTCTCTTGTGTGTATGACTGCTGAAAGTTCTTTTAGACTGTCGTTTCCTAATATAGCATGGAAAGTCTTAAGTGTTGGTAGTAGAAAGAATTTGAGCCTGCAATTTTCCAAGTTGAAAAGATTTAGAAATGTGTGTTGTGTAATTTTTATTTTTCCTCCAACTGAGTTGGCGAAAAAGGGGTTATCGTTTTCTTTTTCGTTTTTAACTAGACCGGATTGGATATAGTTTTTGTTAGATCCTATATCCACCAATATGTTAAGTATTTCGCCGCTCTTCGCTTTGCATCGAAAATAGGGCAACGAAGAGCTATTCAGTCTAAAAAATGTACATCCGTTAGGTCATATGGTTCTTTGTCTACATTATTGTAAGCTGTTTCCTGACTGTGAGCTGTTTGTTGGGTGTTATCGTATTGGTCATAATGTTGGTCTTCATGGTATGGATCGTAAGTTGTTTCGTCCGTGTCTATATGAAAGTTCCTTTGAGCTTTCGCTGGGGGGTGGTTGATCATGGATGCATTCAATGGTCGTTTGCCAGTTTCTTGGGGCTTAGGGCGGTTCACATAATTTACCGCTCTTGTTCTGACGCTTTCATCCACGTCCATGGGTTGAGGAGGTTTAGGTGGCCTTGGGGGAGGATAGTTTGGTTGTTGGTTATATGGATATCTAGAGTGGTTATAGGAGTTTTGTTGTTGGTAGCTATTGTGTGGATTGGAATTTGAATTTTGATATTGCTGGGAGCTATGGGGACTCAAATTTGGTTGGCGATAAGTTTGCTGAGGGTGAGGTATATGGGCTAATTCAGGATAGAATCTTGTTTCGGGAAATCGTGAGTATAATGGTTGTACCTGCCTTGCCATGGGGGGTTGTTGTCTAGGAATGAAAGAGTTGAAACTTTGATGTCTAGGGACTAATGGTGCATTTAACACTTGGTTGTTGGCATGATGTGCTCTAAAGCTTTGATTTTCCAGCTTTAGACAAAGGTGTAGTGCCTCTGGTAAAGTCTTGGGTTCTTTTATACCCAGAAGCCTCGGGAGGTCACCGGAAAGTCCTCTCACAAAGGTATCCAGGGCCTTGGCACGGTAGTTGTCCGTTAGTAGATGGACTGCCTCCTCGCCAATTTCCATGCATCCTATTTTGTTAAGTATTAGGGATAATTGACTATAAACCTTCTGATAAAATTCATTTATAGAGCTCCTTCCCTGAATAAGGCACGTCATCTGATATTCTAGAGTGCCTATGTCGCGTTTATCGGCATAGTGGGTGGTCAGACAACGGGAAATGGCTGTCCAATCCAAGGGGGTGTTATATGATTCTAATGCTATGTCCGCTTTTCCAACAATTTTGTTCCGGATTACATTTAGAATTCCAAAAAATTTTGGGGTGCCCTTTAAGGGTTCATATATTTTTATGATTCGCTCAACACTTTTCTTCCATGAGCTGAACTCAGAGGCGTTACCTGAGAATTCTCTCAAGGATCGTACGACATCTGGGACTTTGTCCATGTCAGCCATATTATTCCTATATTGCTCTTCTATGGTCTGATCTTTTATAATAGGGTTATTGTTATTGCCTAGAGTAGTCCTGACTAGCTCTGGTCCACTGGCTTCTATAGCCTGAAAAACCATAGTTCGTATCATGTTTGCCAAATCTGGGGAAATTTGTTGGGCAGGTGGGGGAGTTGTGTTATTCCCTAACACGGGTGGTCTTATTAAATTGTTTGGATTTGCCATTTTCTTTTGTTGTTATTATCTGCTTTTTATTTTTTATAATTAATTTATCCTTTTAGATTTTTGTTTAGTTGATAAATCACTGGAGGGTCCCTTGGGTGGTGAATCGCAGTGTTTTTTTTATGTTATAGGCTGGAGGGTCCCCCCGAGGGTGGTGAATCGCAGCCTCAGTAATATTTAATTTTATAGGCTGTACAAGCCAATTTGTTATTTCTAGATTTTAGCTATGTACCTATTTTTCAAAAACTTCCTTTATTAAAGAAATTTTTTACTACTTATTTTTCTTTGTTTAAATTTTCCACTATTTTCTATTTTTTCACAAAAACTTTCCTTTATTTAAATTTTTCACTTTTCTGACGTATATCTAAATTCCTTCTCTAACTATTTTTTATCTCATTAAATTTAGTTAAAAATAGAGTTTATGTGGTATAATTAGTACTTATAATCTATTTCTTACATTAGTAGCAGCTGCATTGTTGATAGATATGCCGGTAAGTGTGCTGATATCCTTTTTTCTTTACGGTACTCGGGAACACTTGCTTACTCCTTGCTGTTTTACTCCGGGTCGGCTGGTGTCGTGCTGTCGTTGGGGCGTCAAGGAAGTTCCACGTTCCTCTTCACGCCACTTTATGCTGATTTTATGCTGTTATTTAACTCGGGCGCCAGTTATCGGGCTTTTTGTTATAGCTCCGAAAAAAAATGTTTTTTTATTTTTTATTAGGTCCGTATGACCTTCTTTATTGAACTGCTAATTGCAACTGATTTTACATTGTTTACTTAAGCTAAAAGGTAACCTTATTCTACCTGTCCCTTAACTTACAATTCCTCGGAATTGTAGCTTTAGCGGCTCGTGTCGGATGTTACTTCCTGTTGACAGCTTGTAATTGTTAGCGTCAGCTATTTTATTTATGTTAACTCAAATATTAGCGTCAGATATGATTTTGAATATATTTCGTGTTAACTATGTTACTTCCTGTTGACAGCTTGTAATTGTTAGCGTCAGCTATTTTATTTATGTTAACTCAAATATTAGCGTCAGCTATAATATTGAATATGTTTCGTGTTAACTTACATATTTACATATATATGTTGCATGTAGACAAATTTACAAACATTATTCGTATGGTCTGTCATATTTGTTTACATGCACACATATGGACAAATGTGCGACCGCTTGGTCTTTTAACATGATATCGAAAAGTTTAATGACCAAAGCAAATATTTATTTAAGTCTATAAATATACATATGTATGTCGTACCAAACCTATATAAAATGCATATTTAGGTAGTAATACAAATCTTATTGAATTAAGTATATATTTGCAAAGATTTTATGGAATTCATCATAAAATAGCTCAATCTTAAAATAAGTATATACATATGTATGTACACACTTATGTGCTTTCATAACAAATATATGTACATATGTATACCGATCTATAAATTATATGCAGCATCGTTTGCGCATAGTAAAAAAGGGAATCTGTAAGCGTACATTTCTAAACATTGAAATTAACATATTTTTTCCCATTGGATCTAACAACTACTCAGTTCTGTTATTGTCGTGCCCCTGATGTTAAGTGGTGAAATGCGCTTATAATTTTCTGTGGTGAAATGCACTCATCCAAAACAGTAAATATCCCAAAATTGAAATATCCCTAAATTCTCGACATCGTGAACCTTCTCTATAATATACGTTCTCTGCTGTGGGTTTCGTTTTGCTGAGAAGATCACCTGATTCGTGTGTTAAATTGTTGCTGCATTCAAGTATAGAGTTGCTGTTGTTATCCCTCGAAGGTCCCGCAAAAGGCACATAGTTGTTGCATAGGAAACATTGGCTTTAAAACTAGGCTTGGCTACTGCGTTGTTAGTGTTGTTACTTTGCCAAACTACCGTTGCATACTTTTGGGCTTAAGTGCATTGCTGCTATATTTTCCTTTCTTTTGCGTACTGTTACTGATCCTGTTAATAAATCGGACAATATCCACCTCAACAAGTGCATAAGAAAAGTTGATTTCGATTAGCACAAAGGTTTTGATTATTTTAATGAGCAGGAAAAGGCAAAGGCTTAACACGGAAATGGAGACTAGCGCAGATGTTGCTAACCCTAATGTTAATGTGGATGTTACAGCGGATGTTAACCAAACAAATAACCCTTCTAATGTTACGTTAACAGACAATCAATTTAGGCAGCTGCTAGGAAATCTACACGTAAACGTAGATACCAGGGCTACTTTTAGTAAATGTAGCGTGCGTTTTAATGGTGGGAGGAATACCAGCAAAATTGAAGATTTTATAGCTACCGTCCTAGTATACAAAGATGCAGAAAATATCACGGATGAACGCGCTCTGCTGAGTTTGCCTCTATTGCTAGAAGGTTATGCGTCTTCGTGGTGGCAGGGCGTAAAACAAGAAGCGGAAACGTTCAACGACGCCATTGCGTTGCTTCGAAAGGCATTTTCTCCCCCGAAACCAGACTGGCGTATTTTTTCTGATCTAAATCAAGAAAAGCAGAAATTTGCTGAATCAACTGATTCGTTTATATGCAAGAAGCGACAGTTATTTGCTCAGCTTTCCGAAAAACTTAGCGAAAAAACTATGATCGATATCATTTTTTCGCAATTGATATTAAAAATACGAGAAAAGGCCCCTCGTGAAAGCGTAAGAACTTGCTAGACAAAGCACGGGAGGCAGAATTATTATTGGTTGAAAACAAAGAAATAGACACCAGCAAAATTAGCGAAGCAACAGACAAAATTCCTACTCGTTGTTCTTACTGCAGGAAGAAGAATCATTCCGCAGAAAATTGTTTTAAAAAAATTGAAGCAGAGAAAAGAACCACCCAGAAAATGAAAGAAACCGTCTTTAGCTGTTATGGTTGCGGTACACCAGGTTACTACAGGTCAAACTGCCCAAATTGCAACAAGAAAAACCCACTACGTAGTCCCGAACAGCTCGACTTCAACACAGTTGTAACCACCGTAATAGGTAGGAATGTGCCAACCGTCGACATCAATATAAATGGTTTAAAAGGTGAAGCATATTTAAATACGGCTTGAAGAACCAGTGTTGCAAGTACACAACTGTATAAAAAGCTCAAAGAAAAAGATGTTGAATTTCAAAAAGTTTTTGCGGAAATTAAATTAGCGGACGGAATAACTCGTCGGGAGATAGTTTACTCGACGATCGTCGACATTTTAATTGGCAAACGTTTCAAACGTATACGATTTATTTGCTTACCGAATGCTAAAAACAATCGAACGTTGTTAGGTATTGACTTTCTCGAACAAGCTGGCATAGTTATGGATCTTGCACAGCGCACATGGCATTTTAAGGATGACCCTAATACTGTTTTCGAGTTTAAGATGCAAGAAACTCAAATACAAAATTGCGTATCTATAGCAACAACGAGCGCATATACACACAACAGCGATTATAAGGCAATAGATGAATTTATGTCCTGGTTCGAAAATCCCAATAATAGTGACGCTATCACTGCAAATAGTTATGTAGAATCGTCATACGAATACTCGCCAAATGCAATAAACGACATATTCACAGGTTGTATACCATCAGGTTTCGAAACACCAGTACAATTCGACTTATTTCCACCTATGAAAAAACTGAAAAAGAGTAGTAAAGCTAAAGCGAGAGTAAGATCTATTAACGAAATCAATTCCGTTGAAATAAAATTGCGTCCTGATGAAGGTGTGCTTTTAATGAAGATGAAAAGAGTATGCTGGAGACTATGTTGTTTGCGCATAAGAAAATTTTTGAAGATGCCGTACTACCAATACCGCATATAGAACATCACATAAAAACAAAGGCGCATGCACCTATTTCGTCGCAACCTTACCAAATCTCGCCGGCAATGAAAAATAAAGACTGAATTAGAGGATATGCTGAAAAAGGGCATAATAGAGGAAAGCGAATCACCGTGGTCATTTCCGGTTGTACTAATACCGAAAAAAAGATGGCGGAGTGAGACTTTGCATGACACATACATATTCACTACCGCGAATGGATGACTTGCTTCATGCAGCAAAAGCAACACCGTTCATGTCTACGATTGATTTGAAAGCCGGATATTTGCAAATCAAAATGGCAATTGATGACAAGCCGAAAACTGCATTTACAACCCCTTTCGGAATTTTCGTTTCTAATAGAATGCCTTTCGGACTAAAGAATGCTCCAGCCACGTTCCAGCGACTGATCGACAAATTTTGATCCGGATTACCACATATTTTTATACTTGCATATTTAGATGACATAATTATAAGCTCAAATAATTTTCACTCACACATGCAGGACTTACGACAAACACTCTCAAAACTGGAAGACTATGGCATTCAATTAAATAAAGCAAAATGCGTTTTCTGCTGAGCGGAGATAAAGTATCTTGCGCACATTTTGACCACAAAAGACTAAAAGTTGACAACGAGAAAACAGACGCTATTATCAAACGACCATACCCGAGAAATCTGAAACAACTTATTTCCTTTCTGCAAACATGCCCTTGGTATCGACGAAGCACACTACGATTTAAAAAGAGTAATCGAAGCAGAAAACTTTATACCACAAATAACTCCGCATTTAACCAAACTTGCCAATACACTTAAATTAGCAGGAGAAAAACAAGAAAAACAGCAAGACCGGAATAAAACTTACACCGATAAGAAGCGGCGACCGCAGCCTTCATTCAACATTGGCGATACAGTTCTTGTTACAACACATTTTTTAAGCAAGGGTAGTGAGAAAGTGACGTCGAAATTTGCGACACGAAGAGATGGTCCGTACCGCATCATAGCAAAAAGAGGTGCATCATGTTACATGATTGCAACAATTCATAATCCAGATGAGCCTATTGGAACACACCATGCAACAGCACTGACGTTATATGAAGGACCAAATGCTAAGCCGAAATATCTACACAGAAGACGAGGACGACCAAAAGCTGCATGTTCATCTGCAAACACAACGACTAACAATAGCATGCAACAATCTATGTCACACAACAACAACACAGTAAATGCCCACAGTAATCATACCAACCCATCAATTAGAGTTCTACGTCCGCGAAAATAATATTTGCTGACTTCATCATCCGGACGATTTCTGAGTCAGAGGGGGAGGATGTAACGACTGTAACCGGATGCACGGATGCTATAATTATTAATACTTTACAATGTTATTCGTTAGTTATGTTAATTATTAAAAGCTCGACAATGTTAGAAGCTACATTATGTTAAGTTTACATTTTTGATCATTTTACATTCACCACAGTTTCACTCAATGTTTGAATACTAATAACTGTGATCCTTTTATATTTAACTTTGCTCAATTTGTCTATTTAAGTACCCTGTTAATTTGAACTCAGGTCATTCGAACTGCGACCAATAAAGATCACGCGTCTAACATTCTAAGCTGCGCTTTATACTTTTCTTTGGAAGCTTCGATTAATATAACTTGGACACAAGTAGACAGCATTGGCTCTTGTGGCTGGTTTTGTTAATCAAAGTCAGCTACGATCAATATAACTTGGACACAAGTAGACAGCATTGGCTCTTGTGGCTGGTTTTATTGACCAAAGTCCAGTAGAATCACCTTAGGGATTAACTACTTCCCTACACATACAACCACCACTTGTAGCAAAACCAATTCCTAATGAAGAAGCTTTTTTGCAAATTTCATAGCAGGAAAGATTCAAATTACCCATTATACAATAATTAATCTAGCTCAAATAGATAACACGAATTTGAAATTTTTTATCCTACCAGGACTTAAATCTTTTGATTGTATTATCGGAAACGATAGCCTCAAACGCCTCAATGCAACTATAAACATTCGCGATGACATAATTAAATTCGGTTACGGTAAAGAAGTAAGAAGAAAACAAAAGCTTTCTCCCACAGTAAACAGTATTGACGTAAGGACAGAACATATGACACCTTCTCAGAAATTCCTCATTCAAAAACTTTCAAACAAATATTCTCACTTATTTTCCGATCCAAATGAAAAACTAACCTACACTGCTACCGTAGTAGGCGATAGATATTATCCACACCCTATTGGCATGAGAGAATTCGTCACCAAGGAAATCCAAACCTTACTCAAAGATGGCATAATAAGACCATCACGTTCTCCATACAACTCACCAGTTTGGGTTGTTCCAAAAAAATTAGACGCCTCCGGCGAAAAGAAATTTAGGCTCGTAATTGATTACAGAAAATTAAATAATGCTACTATTTCCGTCAATTACCCCATACCCGAAATAAATGAAGTTATTGCGCAATTAGGAAATAATAAATATTTTTCCGTATTGAATTTAAAAAGTGGATTCCATCAAATTCCTTTGAAAGAATCTGACATTGAAAAAACAGCCTTTTCTGTCAATAATGGCAAATATGAGTTTACACGACTCCCATTCGGGCTGAAAAACGCTCCTTCTATATTTCAAAGAGCCTTAGATGATATTCTAAGAAACTATATAGGTAAAATCTGCTATGTCTACTTTGATGACATAATAGTTTTCAGAGAAGATGAAGAAAGCCATCTCTAAAATATTGAACAAATATTTCGCACTCTCAAAGAAACAAATATGAAAGTTCAACTGGACAAGTGCGAATATAGGCTTTATTATTTCACCAAGTGGTGTAAAAACCAATCCTTCAAAAGTTGAAGTTATACAAAATTTCCCATGTCCGAAAACTTTCAAAGACTTAAGATCTTTCCTTGGCCTTTCCGGCTACTACCGCCGCTTCATAAGGGATTATGCTAAATTAGCAAAGCCCCTTACTTCGCTCTTAAGAGGGGAGGATGGACGCATTTCAAAAAATGCATCCTGTAAAAAGCAGATATCTCTCGATAGCGCAGCACTAGAAGCCCTCAATAAAATAAAATCCTAACTCGTTTCAAAGGAAGTAGTTCTAGCATATCCTGACTTTAATAAAGATTTTCACCTCACCACTGATGCATCTAATTATGCTCTCGGAGCAGTCTTAGAACAATCAGGCAAACCCATAGCATTCATATCCCGTTCACCAAGTAAAGCCGAAGAAAATTACGCCGCATATGAAAAAAATGCTGGCAATAATATGGGCACTTAATAGTTTCAGAAGTTATTTGTATGGTTCACCCACAGTAATCATTTTCACAGACCGTCACCCCCTAACCTATGCATTAAGTAATAAAAATTATAACGGAAAAATTAAAAGATGGAAATGTATCCTCGAAGAGTACAATTATGAAATGAAAAACAAACCAAACGACTACTGACCATAGCGACGAAAGTTCCGCACATCAGCTCATCCCAGCTACTGAAGCACCCATAAATGCCTTCAAAAATCAACTATTCATCTTTTCATCTGTTTCCATAGACATACAATTACAAAACGAGAATATTCGACACAGGACATTATAAACATATTTAAACAACACCTTGGCCCAGCATTACTTAACGGTTTATATACTACAGAAAGCTTAATGGGAATTCAGGAAATATATCCACTTCACTTTGCAAATATCAAAATTAGATTCACACAAACCATACTTCAAGACATCGTGTCAGAGACAGAACAGGAAGAAATAATTATTAAGGAACATCAGAGAGCACATAGAAATAGTCGCGAAAACAAAACACAAATATTACAGAAATTTTACTTTCCAAGCAAGCATTCTAAAATCGAAAAAACAGTTAAACAATGTTCCATATGTCGCGAGCATAAATATGATAGACATCCTCCAAAACCACGGTTACAAGAGACTCGTACACATTGATATTTACTCGACAGAAAAAAGGCTAATACTCACGGCCATTGATAAATTTTCAAAATACGCACAGGTTAAAATTATACAGTCCAAAGCAATAGAACATATAACAAAACCCTATAAGAGATTAATGATCTAATTTGGAATACCAAAACAAGTAATAGTAGATAACAAAAAATCTCTCAATTCAGCCACAATATTAACTTTACTAAAGGACCAAATGTCTATTAACGTATATACCACACCCCCCTATAGTAGCAGTAGTAACGGACAAGTTGAAAGATTCCATAGTACACTTTCTGAAATAATGAGATGTTTAAATGCAAACAACATAGGAATAACGTTCGAAGAATTATTATTCAAATCTGTGCAAGAATATAATTCAACGATACATTTAACAACCAGAAACAAACCCATCGCCACATTCTTTGGGAATAGAATTTTTACCGACCCGCAACAGTTAGAGCAGCAGAGAAACGAAAATATTATAATACTTAAGGAAAAACAGGAACAAGATCTTTCTTACCATAACAGCAAAAGATCAGAACCTAAAGAATATTCCCCAGGAGATATAATTTATGCAAAAATAAAAAAAGACTTGGTTCAAAACTAACTCCAAAATATAAAAAAGAAATAGTATCTGAGAATAATGGAACAACAGTTAAAACAATGTCAGGACGTATAATTCACAAATCCCTAATAAAAACTTAACTATCTATTTTAGGAACAATGGATCTATCCAAATTTATAATTATTTTCACGGTGATTACATCTTCACTTGCAGATGTAAAAATTTTGGACTACCGTAAAGCTCAACTCATTACAATAGACAACGGAAATGCAAAAATACAGGACGGAACACTTAGACTAATACACCTCATTGACCTGGACCGTTACGAACATTTCCTGACAGAAACTTGTAATGAAATAACCACTCAAGTCCCTAAAGATAACTTCCTTTATACTATCCTCAAACATGAAACTACTCAAACTTTTGAAATCCTCAACACCATTAAACCGGTAGAAAACAAAAATAAGAGGAGATCAATTGACATATTAGGAACGGCATGGAAATACATCGCCGGATCTCCTGATCATAATGATCTTAATATTATAAATGACAATTTCAATAATCTGAACCAAAATAATAATAATCTTCTTCTTCTTCTTAATTGGCGTAGAAACCGCTTACGCAATTATAGCCGAGTTAACAACAGCGCGCCAGTCGTTTCTTCTTTTCGCTACGTGGCGCCAATTGGATATTCCAAGCGAAGCCAGGTCCTTCTCCACTTGGTTCTTCCAACGGAGTGGAGGTCTTCCTCTTCCTCTGCTTCCCCCGGCTGGAGTGTTTTCGACCATTCGGACAACATGACCTAGCCAGCGTAGCCGCTGTCTTTTAATTCGCTGAACTATGTCGATGTCGTCGTATATCTCGTACAGCTCATCGTTCCATCGAATGCGGTATTCGCCGTGGCTAACGCGCAAAGGACCATAAATCTTTCGCAGAACTTTTCTCTCGAAAACTCGCAACGTCGACTCATCCGTTGTTGACATCGTCCAAGACTCTGCACCATACAGCAGCACGGGAATTATGAGTGACTTATAGAGTTTGGTTTTTGTTTGTCGAGAGAGGACTTTGCTTCTCAATTGCCTACTCAGTCCAAAGTAGCACCTGTTGGCAAGAGTCATCTTGCGTTGGATTTCCAGGCTGACATTGTTGGTGGTGTTTACGCTGGTTCCAAGATAGACAAAACTATCTACGACTTCAAAGTTATGACTGTCAACAGTGACGTGAGTGCCAAGTCGCGAATGCGACGACTGTTTGTTTGATGACAGGAGATATTTCGTCTTGCCCTCGTTCACTGCCAGACCCATTTTCTGTGCTTCCTTGTCCAGCCTGGAGAAAGCAGAACTAACGGCGCGGGTGTTGAGGCCGATCTAATAATCTAATAATTATTAATAATTTATTTGAAAAACGTATAAATAATATAACAAATATTGTCAATAAAGTGTTAAATACCATAAAAAAGGATGAAGACACTATAACAGAAATTATGATAAATTTACAAAACAGAATAAGATTGATCAAAGAAGAATTAATAAAGATAAAATATGCCATTCAATAGGCAAAACAATATTCATATAATAAACTCAATACTTTTAAGCATTGATGAAGTTAAATTTTCTATTAATAAACTAAAGGAAGAACAAATGCCTTTTAAAACTGCCGGAGAGGCACTGAAATTCTCAAAGATAAAAGTACTAAGCAAAGATATGACGATTTTATATGTATATGATAAAAATTCAGTTAACTTTTTATGAAACATTTAAAAAAAATAATTATAAGACCTGTAAAGAAAGAAAACAATTATGTAATTAAAACGGACTATAAAGAAATTCTTAAAGGAAAAAACAAAATATACGGAATTAAAAATGAATGTGAAAATTTTAACGAAATAGCAATTTGTAAAGAAATTAATCTAATAGACCTAAGTAAAGACGATTGTATAAGTAGAATAGTAAATAGCTTAAATTCCACATGTACCATAACAAACGAGAATCACGTGCCCACAATCGAAGAAACAAAAACTGGAATAATATTGCTGAATAAATTTAATGGAAAAATAGAAGCCGATGGGGAAACTAAAGAAATAAATGGAACACATGTCATAATATTTTACAACTCAACAATCAAAATAAACAATCAAATATTTAGCAATATCGAAGCAAAAACAATTGAAGCCATTCCCGCAATTTTGCAACCAGCCCCAATAGAAAAAGAACGTATTGAATTGCAATCATTGGGAGCTTTAAAAGAATTACATCTCACCAACAACAAGCGGATAAATTCTCTTAAGAAAGCTACACTATCTATTGGCAGCCTGACATCGGTAGCTTTAACTACCACCATAATAATTTGTATCTTATTACGGAAAAAGACGATTGAAATAAAATATATAGAAAATAAGACCTAACATGAGTCAGAAGAAACTCATAATATTCCAAATTATATAACATTTAACGATCTGCCTTTCTATTGATGATCGAGGGCGATCATATTTAAGAGGGGAGGAGTTAACACAGCACTTCAGACAATTCCCACCATCGGTCAGCAACTCAGTACGTAACTCGAAACCCAGCAATAGCTGACGTCGCATCAGCAATATTAGCGGCTTCACACGCGCATCCGATTAACTGCTGACTATAGGGAACGGTACATGCGTAGGTTTAATTTAGACTTAAGGTAAAAATTGTATTCAGTCTTAAGACATCATTTTTATAATAAGCTATCCTTTTTTAAAAATCAAAACTACAAACTAATGGTTTAATTTACATATACAGGGCAGTTTTATTTATCTGCATGTATAAAAAAGAAAAGATACTTGTGACCATAATATATATTTTGTTTAAACATATTGCAGTTCCATTTAATGAAAATGCTCATATAAATTTTTTTTTTGGATATTTTTAGTTTGGTTGTTTTTCCAAAATATTCAAAGAGTTGAGGTTTTTTGCTATAATTGTTTTTTTGTTTTTAATTTTAAAGATTTAAGTTGCCTCTGGAAATGTATCAAAATAATAATACGCGCTATAGAAAGGGAATATATATTTTCAAAAAAAAAAAAGAAATCATTAAGTAAAAATATATTTGCGCGGTATGGCATTATTAATTGAGAGTGGCTAATCACACAAATAGAACACAAACGATAATGGCAGAAACAACGAATTCCGCTTCTCCCTTCGCTACCAGCGGCAAGCATTTGGTTCTCGTTTTCATTCGAACAATGTTACCATTACTCAATACGCATATGTGTTTTGTACACATCTAACTTTTTAATAATAATTTTTCATAATATAAAATATCAAAACTGAAATCAAACTATTAAAAATAGTTAATATATTTATAAATAATAGCATTCGAGTTAGTTTAAAAAAATTTCGAACATATTGAAGACATTTTTCATAATTACTGCAGTTTATTGAGATTGGCAACCCTGCGTTGTGAGAGAGCAAAATGCTGACTCGTTTCTACAGGAAAAACCACAAATCGTTAGAAATTCTATGGCAGTGGTCGGCATGAGAGGATCTGTCACTGCGTTGGTGAGCACGAAAAAAAAGTAGCCCAGTGAGAAATTGGAATTAAAATTAAGCAAATTTTATAAGCAAAATTATAAAATAAATTATTGTTCAATAAAATTTGAAAATTATATATTTTTTCACTACGTTGGAGTAAAAATATATGAAAATATTCAATAAAACTAAAAGCTATATATAAATAAACGATTATTCAAATCTCAGAGCAAATAATAAACAGATAAATAAGAAGTTCTGCAGTTTCTCGAAATGAAGGGAATAATTTATATATATAATATAAATATAGCTTAAACTAATTGTTTAATGTTATATCTTTAATTCATTTATCTATATCAATCTTTTTTTAGGTTTTCATTAATACGTTTACTATAATCTAAGTATTCGTTTGTACGTAACCAATCAGATATTTTTTGCAATAAAATATATATTTTTTCTTTAAAATGACATTTGCGTTCTTTTTCATCTAAATAATTAATAGTCCCTATTATATTTAAAAGACTTGGAACATAAAAGGCATTGCATGGCACCAAAGGAATTTAGAATCATAAAATATTTCTCGCAGGGCATATTTGGTTTTGCGCTATAGTCTTACGTGATGTTAATTCGTTGCTGGCTTGACAACGACTGAACGATAGAGCGTAAGCGTACGTGTGAAGTTAGCTTGCATAATTGTGCTAAGAAATGCCGACTACTGTTCTATGGTAAAAGCACCCATACACGAGCACACAAGTGCGTTCGATCGGTATGTGTGCGCTTGCGGTTTATCGTGTATGGGCTTGTTCGCGTACCGATCCATGTTCGCGAAAATGTTTGATTTTTTACGATCGGTGCGCGAACATGTGCATCGTGTATGGCCTTGTCGGCGCACAAAATCTCATTTCTCTCGTGTAGCCGAACAGTGAAGATCGCGGACAATGGCAAGTATTAAGGGCAGAGCCTGCTTTCGACGCTTTAAAAAAATTGATTTTTTTGAGGATTTTTTTGGTAGGGAAAGAAATAATTGATTCAAGCGAAATTTCTAGGCTTTATATTTATATATTTGAACATCTTTCACAAATTTTTGGATACGAAATCTTTGATATTCTGCCTTTGGGAAGCAATTACCCGATGCATCTCGCATGTACATTTTTCGGACGGCGGGCAGGATGCAGGTCGCAATTTCTATCGGAAAAAAAAATTCAAAGAGATTCATATTTTTTATTAATTTATCTCCTAGTTAAACTAAGAAAATTCCAAAAAAAGTGTAAAATTTAAAATTTTATTAGAAATTGAATAAATAGTGGCTTTTGGTCAAAAGAATTTTACTTTAAGCTGTTTAAGAATATGTTAAAACTTAACTTTTTTTAATACTTTTTTTTTAGTTTAAATATAAGATAATTTTATGTCAATGATAATAAACTTTGCCCTAATTCCAAACGACGTTTAGTTTTTTTTCTATCCTGCCTGCCAATTAAGAATAATCGTAAAAATGAAAAGCCGAGAAATCACGCTTCAAAGTTTTCGCTTTTTGCCTAAGCGCTCATACATATACATAGTGTAAGAAAAATAAAAGTTAGAATAACTTATTAACGAAATACAATGAAATAGATAAAAATGCTACATTAGAAATAAATTACAAGAAATGTTCCGCTTGCCTGTCGCACATGTTACCTCTGTGAAGAACGAACGCAAAATGGATTTGTGTGTCGTGTATGGGCAAACGAATTCATACCGATCGAACGCACTTGTGTGCTCGTGTATGGGGGCTATAAGCGGGCGGTAGAAGCGGTGTTGTTGGTTAATCATTTACATTGCGCTCTTTTTTTATACTCTCGCAACAATGTTGCTAAGGAGAGTATTATAGTTTTGTTCACATAATGGTTGTTTGTAAGTCCTAAAACTAAAAGAGTCAGATATAGGGTTATATATACCAAAGTGATCAGGGTGACGAGTAGAGTCGAAATCCGGATGTCTGTCTGTCCGTCCGTCCGTCCGTCTGTCCGTCCGTCTGTCCGTCCGTCCGTCCGTGCAAGCTGTAACTTGAGTAAAAATTGAGATATCATGATGAAACTTGGTACACGTATTCCTTGGCTCCATAAGAACGTTAAATTCGAAGATGGACAAAATCGGCCATTTGCCACGCCCACAAAATGGCGGAAACCGAAAACCTATAAAGTGTCATAACTAAACCATAAATAAAGATATTAAAGTGAAATTTGGCACAAAGAATCGCATTAGGAAGGGGCACATTTGGACGTAATTTTTTTGGAAAAGTGGGCGTGGCCCCGCCCCCTACTAAGTTTTTTGCACGTATCTCGGAAACTACTTTAGCTATGTCAACCAAAGTCTACAAAGTCGTTTTCTTCAGGCATTTCCATATATAGTTCAAAAATGGAAGAAATCGGATAATAACCACGCTCACCTCCCATACAAAGGTTTTGTTGAAAATCACTAAAAGTGCGTTAACCGACTAACAAAAAACGTCAGAAACACTATATTTTACAGAAGAAGAGGCAGAAGGAAGCTGCACCCAGGCTTTTTTTAAAAATTGAAAATGGGCGTGGCCTCGCCCACTTATTGACCAAAAACCATATCTCAGGAACTACTCAACCGATATCAATGAAATTCGGTATATAATATTTTCTTACCACCCTGATGACATGTTCGAAATATGGGTGAAATCGGTTCACAACCACGCCTTCTTCCAATATAACGCTATTTTGAATTCCATCTGATGCCTTCTCTGTATAATATATAGTACATTAGGAACCAATGATGATAGCGGAATAAAACTTTACAAAAATACGGTATTTGAAAAATATGTAAATGACGTATAATGAAATCTCGATTATCACTTTATCATGCGAGAGTATAAAATGTTCGGTGACACCCGAACTTAGCCCTTCCTTACTTGTTGTTTTTTTTTTTATTTTTGATTTTGGAGGGGGAATCTTCGAAAGATACTATCATTTCTCCGGGCGGTATGCACGATTCGTATTGGCCGCTGAAGCGGGGACCAATACGCCTACGTACTAAACCCTTAACTCCATCGTCTTTGCTTGTTCCACGGAACCGCCGTTAAGCATTACATCGTGAGGCCAAGCTTAGCCATTCGGCTCGTCAGTTTGACCTACTCCTCATTCATCCTTCTGATTTCTCTCCGTTGCCATTCTTTCCTTCTTAGCTCTTTCAGAGCTATAGCACACCACTCTCTCACACTATCCCACACTTCTTTCGATTCAGTCATGCATCGCACGAGTTTCTGTAGATCACCTCTCTCCTTTTCATACCGTTGGCAGAAAAAGAAGATGTGCAGCGCGTTTTCTCCGCTACTGTCGCAGAAGGAACAATTCGTCCCGTCGTCATGTCCATGCTTATGGAGATACTCCCTAAAACACCCGTGCCCCGTCAGAAACTGCGTCAGGTAGGAATCTGTTTCTCCATGCTTCCTCTCTATCCATGCTTGCACACTTCTAATTAGTCTGTGGGTCCATCTTCCCGTCGTAGCTGCATCCCATTGTTTCTGCCACTCATCGAAGCTTGTTTGCCTCTCATCCTTCCGTTCTTCAGCCGTTAGTCGCCTGCCCAGACTTGTAGACCTGTCATATACTCTTTTGAGTTCCGTAGCCATTATATCAGGTGGCATGATGCTAAGATCCCAGCCGCTTTGTGGGATACCGTACGAAATGCACATGTGACTCTAATGGCACTGAGCCGAATTGCAGACTTCGCTTTCCTAGCATACGTCTTTTGCTGTAGTGCTGGTCCCCATATGTGCGCTGCGTACATCATAATTGATTGGCTCACCTTGGCCAGTAGCATACGTCTATTTTGGCTTGGTCCACCAATGTTGGCCATTATTCTTGCAAGGGCGGCCGTTGCACGTGCTGCTTTTTCACATGCCTTTTCAATGTGCTCCTTGTAGCTGAGTCTATTGTCTATCAGTACTCCTAAATACTTCAGCGACTTCTGTGTCATGATGGTATGACCGTCGATATTTAGTTTGATGTCTTCGGGTTTTTTCCTACTTGTGATCAGCACAGCTTCTGTTTTTTGTCCAGCGAGTTGGAGGTTTGTTGCCGTGAGCCAGTCTTTGATTGCCGTCGCTGCATGGTTGCAGAGGTTTTCGAGTTGGCCAAATTCTTTTGCCACTGCGGTTATGGCAATATCATCCGCGTACCCGATGATCTGCACCTGCTTCGGGAGTGGGAGACGCAGTACCCCGTCATACAACACATTCCACAACAATGGGCCAAGCACCGAACCCTGCGGAGCTCCGTCCGTTACCTCATACTTTTTTTGTCCGTCATCCGTATCGTACAGTAACAGCCGGTCAGACAGGTAGCTGGATATGATCTTAACCAGGTAAGCCGGGGTTTCTTTACGTTCTAGTGCACTTATAATATGGGGCCAATATGCCTAGTTGAACGCGCTTTTAACGTCAAACGTGACTACTGCGCAGTATTCCTTTGTACTATACAGCCATCTGGTAACCTCTATTGCCTTGTTGGCTATGCCGATAAACTTCTTGATCGCATCAGTGGTTGATCTCTGCTTGCGGAATCCATACTGGTTGTCGGACAGTCCTTTCTTATCTTCTTTTTCTAAATTCAGCTCTAATCGTGCACAGATTATCCGCTCTAGTATCTTGCCCATCGAATCCAACATACAGAGTGGTCGGTATGAATTAGGTTCTCCGGCTGGTTTATTTGGTTTCTGCAATAAGACCAGTCTCTGCTTTTTCCAGGTTTTTGGGAATATACCTTTTTGTAAACACCGCGTAAACAATTCTGTGAATGGTCTCGTATTGTGCTTAATGGCAATCTTTAAGGCCTTATTAGGAATACCATCCACGCCTGGTGCTTTGGCGTTGCCAAATCTCTCTGCTGTTTCTATAACTTCCACATCAGTGACTATTGTATCTTCTGTTTCAGCAGGTTCTTGCATGCTAACCATTCGGTTCGCTGGGGGCTGTGCGGGGAATAAGGTCTCCACAACGGTTTTCAGTAGTGCTGGGCACGTTGGTGCTTGTCCTTTGCTACCTCTTATTTTCTTCATTACCAGCTTGTAAGGATCACCCCATGGGTTTTCATCGATTTTTCCGCAAAGTTCTTTAAAGCAGGAAGATTTACTTTTTTTGATTGCTTTTTTAAAATTGCTTCGGTTTCTTTTGAAGCATGCTTGTAATTGCATTTGCTCCGTGAGTCCCCGACTCCTTTGACACCTCCTTCTCGCTTTATGGCATTCCTTTCTTAATGTGTCGATCTCCTCACTCCACCAGTAAACAGGCTTTCTATGGGTGCCATTTTTCTTTCTACTCATAGAAGCGTCGCATGCTTTACAAACGTGCCTCACTAACATTTCCGTTTGTCGATCTATTTCTTCCTGGCATGTTAGATTATCATCTAATGAGAGCTTAAATAGTTCAATGTCAAGAGTTTCAATTTTCCATCCTTTGCTTTGTCCTATCTTAGTTGGCATTATCCTTCGATTGTTCACTGCGTCTTAGATTTCAAACATGATTGCATAATGATCACCGTGTGTGTAAAGGTCGCACACTTGCCAATTTGTTGTCCGCGCTAGAGAGCTGCTAGCGAAGGTTATGTCGATAACGGAGCCCCAGCCGTTCTTCTCGAAGGTGTTCTGGTTGCCGGTGTTCAGTAACACCATGTCTAGCGACGAGAATGCCTGTAGTAAGGCATCTCCACGCCTATTTGTACAGATCGCCTGCGACCACGTTCCTCGTAGTTGATAAAACTTCTGTGACCAGTTCGTCAAGGATTTTATCAAAGTCACTCTGCGATATGCTTGGTGGTATGCAGCAACTGTAGAAGTTGATCCCAGAGACTTTCGCTCGAGTGTAGAAAGATTTCCCCAATAGCGGCTTATCTTGAATCACTTTCCCTCCATCTGCCCATATGGCAGCTTTCTTCGTGTCGTCAGAGATCCATTTTGCGTCGGTTATATTTTTATACTGTTCACTGAGTATAGCTACATCGACCTTTTCCTCATAAACCGTCTGCTTAAGAAGTTCTTGTGGAGCCTCACAGTGATTGAGGTTGAGTTGCATGACTCTCATTTTCTGCTGTTTCTACATGCTTCTTGGTAGAGAGGACACTTTTTACTACCAATTTGGTGGTCGGAGTTTTCCCTGTCCTTTTTTTTTGCATGCATTACACGACGGGTTCTTATCGCACGACTTCGCAAAGTGTCCAGTTTCTCCACACTTGGCACAGCACTGGCTCCTATCATCAGGATTGTTGCAAGGTTTCGCCAGATGACCGTACTCAAGACATCTGAAACACCTCTTGAGATTTTGCTTCGCCCTTATTCTGCACACTAAACAACCTATTATGATTTTGTGTGCGTCTTCAAGTATTCTTGCCTCCAGCGCGGGTAGGTTTACCACTGCAGTTTGGGTTCCTAAGTACGCTGATCTGATACTCTTGATCGAGTTTTCATCAAAAGTACTCAACCCAGTTATTTGTTGTCGTATAGCCTCGGCAATGTCCTCTTTAGTCGTGATTTCGTCGAGGTCACGTATTTCTAGCATGACCTCGTGAGTTAAAGCTTTTATCTGTGCATTTTCTCCCAGTACTTTGCTTATCTCGGTCTTGAAGATGCCTGTGCTCCTCATCTGTGCCTCTTTTAACTCTAGCAGGATTTGTCCTTTGGCCGTCTTTCTGATTTTTGTTACATTTTCCCCTAGCTTCTGCAGTGTATCATTTTTCCTAACTGTCCTTAGGATGTCGCTATATGACATGTCGCCTGTTTTTTCAATGACTATTGCATCCGGTCGAGGTGGCGGCTTATGTGGTGCCTTCTTTTGTTGCTTACGTTTGACTGTGATCCAATCATCTTGTTTTCCCATTTCTTTATCAATGTCTTTGCTGGGGTTATCACTCTTTGTTTCTTTGTTCAAGGGAACTTCAGGTTTGCTCGGCCATTCCTTATGGGTGATTTTATTTCTCTTCGGCGGTGTTCCTCGCTTTGGTTGAACTTCGTCGCGAGGCCTCTTGGGTGTATTTTCTCCAGTTGTTGGCATGACGAGAAAACTTCGTCGTGCTTCCTTATTTGCAATTTGCTCTTCCTGAGCACTTGCATGTAATTTTGCTATCACACCGAGAAGATCTCGCATGGTGTTGTTGATAGTCCGCTGGGGTGGGCGCATTGTTTCAATCAGCTTCTTGATCGCATTCCCTAGTTCAGCCATACAGTCTCCATGAGGTTGTATCGCTTTTGCCAAGGGAGTGGTGTCGCCCAACGCTGGTGGTGATGACCTCGCTCTCAGAGGTTTTTCAACACCAAGGTTTTTTATCGGGGACCTACCCAGTTTTGGTGCCCTCTTAAAGGGGTCTGTATCCATTGTCGTCGTATTCGTATTCTGGGAAGAATGCACGTTATTATTATTTTCAGTCAAGCTTCCTATTATTCCTGAGATGTTGCTGCTGTTGTTATTGTTATTTTTGTTTCTCGTATTAAGCTCCATATGTTTATTTTACCAGCGCATCGTGTGCAGGGGGGCGGGCCGAAATAGACAGGAACGGGTGTACCCTCGGGGACACTGCCCCTACCCCAGTTCCCTGAGGCCTGTCCTTCGCTTTACCAGTCCCGGAAAACACGGACGGACCGGCGCTCGCCCGGGGCAACGCAGGCTACTAATCCTACGCCCAATGCACACTTCTTGACCAGAGCCCGAAGGGGCTGGTTACAGGCAGACAGCGTGGCTAACACCTCGGTAGAGCAAGCTCACATCACTCTCTTCACACTAACAACAGAGAGGTCGTTGTTAAGGTTTCGAGGGACTCCCGGTGCGCCACGTTGTGTACCGGTCAACTTTAGATTCTTTTAACAGCCGCACCTAACCTGGTGAACAGATGCTGACCAGGGAGCCGCCCACTATGGTTCCGTCGCACGTGGATTTTTGTATTACTCATCACGCCTATGCGTGTTGAGGGGGACACATATTTCTAAGAGGCGGTGTCGGTTCGCCACAGTCACAGGAGCTTCAACGGATCTGCTAGCTTTTATACCGCATCCTCCACTCCTGTCGCTCATCGTCGGGGATTGATTCTTCGTTTAAACTTATTTCGCAACTAACCTGCTACTACAGGCCGTCCGGCTATCCGCGACCTGCCGACCCCCCCGGTAGCTTAGAGCCCAGCTATAAATGTTAATACACGATGTACAGCAGCTGTACACAAAGTACGTGGGACGCAAGTACATCCTTCGGGTTGCGCTCTCACAACATTCATTTGGGCATATGTGTTTGAAGAAACAGTGGTTCATAAACTGAAGTTATTATTGAAATTACTTTTTATAAGGAAGTGTGCCAATAATGCGTGTAGCTACAGCAAATGAGATTTAACCATACATTAAATTTATTACTTCAAAAAACTAAATTAAATGCTGTTATAAAAACGTATTAAAAAAAGTATTACTAAAATAAAATATTTATTATCCTTTTTGTTGTTTGTCTTACAGTTTATAAATTTATAATAGTTACAAGAAGCTTACAATTGTGTTGAAATTGTATAAGAATAAGCTTAATATGTATGTATAAGATTTTGCATAAGTCTGGCAACACTGCGATGTTTAGTTTGTGTTCTTATTTATCGCATTGTTCACTTACACCTGCTTTCGCAGTTTACTGTTATGTATATCATTATTGGATTAGAACTATGACTGGCAGATCAAATATTTTATCCTCTCAAAAACTTGTAATTAATCTAAGTGCGATTTTCACAATAAAATACAATATATTTTATTCCAACAAAGGTTATGGGCCCAGACCCATCGCGAATAAGTAGTGCGCAAAAACGGCAATAAAAAAAAATCGGTATATCGTGTCGGTGTACAAAAAATTTTTGCAAAGCAAAATGAACGTGTCACATCAAATCGAAAAACTTGGTGATGATAACTACGACGTGTGGTGCATGACCATACGCAGTGTGTTAATTACGGCTGATTTGTGGCAGGTGATCATAAATGCGAAGCCCGAGACAGCAACTGAAGCAGAATCAGAATGGGACACGACAGAACAAAAGGCGTTAGCGTGCCTCATTTTAAACGTAAAGCCAAATCAGCTTTTGCATATAAAAGCTTGTACGACCGCAGCGGACGCATGGAAAAAATTGCGTGATGTGCATTTGCCGACTGGACCAGTCAGAAAAGTTCAACTTTACCAAAAGCTTTTGCGCTTAAAGATGCAGCCAGGAGAAGACGCATCAAAATACGTGCAAACATTTGTCGAAACTATAGACAAATTAGCTGAGCTGGACATAAAAATTAATGATGAGCTTAAAGCAATTATGCTTTTGTGTAGCCTACCAAATTCTTGGGAGAATTTTGTTGTTGCGATTGAAACGCGTGACATCTTGCCGTCGTTTGAAAGTGTAAAATTGAAACTTCTAGAAGAAGCTGCGCGAAAGGCAGAAACAAGCGAATGCGATAATTCAAGTGCGTCGGTATACGCACACACACATGTGCAAAGGGATGCGCAATACAATAAGTATCAAAAAACGAACAGTAGTCATAACGAAAGTGTAAAAAAGAACATAAAGAAAAACGATCAAAAGCAACAATTCAAAGGCAAGTGTTTCTATTGCGATAAAATTGGGCATCGTGCTAGTGAATGTCGCAAAAAAGCGACAGCGCAAGAAAACAAGTGCAAAACAGAATATTCAAATTGTCTGTTACATGTAAGTGCCGCGGAGCAAAGAAAAAATACGTGGTGTATTGACAGTGGCGCGACAACACATATGTGCTGCAACAAAAACATGTTTGTGTCGTTCAGTGAAACAAAGACTTCGGTAAAATTAGCAGCTGATAAATACGTTGAATCGTTCGGTATAGGCACAGTTGTCTTAAAAGTAAACAAAAGAAATATTGAAATGCGTGATGTGTTGTACGTACCTTCTTTGCAAATGAATTTTTTGTCGGTTAGTAAATCGACACAATACAAGAATTCAATAATATTTGGCGAAAAAGAAGTGCAAATAAAAAACAAAAACAATAAAGTTGTGTTAAGAGCAAAGCAAGAAGGCAACTTGTATTTGGATGAAACGCTGGCGAAAAACAGTGAAGTGCATATGTTAAGGGACACATCAAATGCAAAAAAGTGGCACAATCGCTTTGGCCACCTAAACTTTCAAAGTTTAAAATTACTAAATGATAAAAAACTAGTAGAAGGTATGGACATTGAATGTATATATACGGACATAAACTGCGATACATGCAACCAAGCAAAATTGTGTGCATTACCATTTTCTAAAAACGCAAAGCGTATGACAAAAAGTGTACTTGAGTTGGTGCACAGCGACGTCTGTGGCCCAATGAACGTTAAATCAATAGCTGAAAATCGCTATTTCGTGACCTTCATCGATGACTATACGCGTAAAATTTTTGTTTACTTCATGCGCGCTAAAAATGAAGTGTTTCAGAAATTTAAACTATTTAAAAGCTACGTTGAATTGCAAACCGGTAACAAAATAAAATGTTTGCGTAGTGACAACGGAACTGAATATATGAACAATGAATTTAATAACTTTTTAAATGAATGCGGTATAAAAAGGCAAAACACTGTTCCGTACACGCCTCAACAAAACGGCGTTGCTGAACGCGTTAACCGTACAATAGTGGAAATGGCGAAAAGTTTAATGATTCACGCGAAATTAGAAGAATTTCTATGGGCCGAAGCTGTACAAACGGCCGCATATCTGCGCAACTGGTGCCCCACTAGGGCTTTAAATTGGTGTACCCCTTTCGTAGTGTGGAAAGGTCGCAAAGCGTCCGTAAAACATCTTCGAGTTTTCGGTTCACGTGCATTTGCTATAGATAAAAATAGAACGGGCAAATTTAAAGCAAAGGCAAAAGAGTATATTTTCGTCGGCTATTCAATATCAGCAAAAGCTTATCGCTTGTATGATCGCAATAAACGTACAGTGATAGAGCGCAGGGATGTCAAATTTGTTGAAGGTGAGTTTGACACAGTAACATCTGAGAAATGTAATTTATCAGAGCGAAATGATGACTTTGAGACAAACATTATTCGTCTTGAGTCACATACGTTTTCCGAAGAAGATGCAACGTCAAATCAGGTTGAAAGTGAGTCAACATCTGAAAATTGTAACGATAAACCTCAGTACGAGTGTGGCGACTCCGACGAAGAAGAAGAAGAAGAAGAAGAGTTTGTCAGCGCTAGTGATAATGATCAACAAGAAACGCAACAATGGGGCCCAGGGCGTCCAAAAATTAGACGCACAGGTCAACCAGGCAGACCCAAAAAGGCGTGATGTCGAAACACCTCAAACAGTCGCTGAAGCATTGCAGAGCCAATATGCAACAAATTGGCAAGCGTCAATGCAATCAGAGTACAATGCACTTATAGCTAACAACACTTGGGAGTTGGTTGATTTGCCTACTGGTGCAAAGTCAATTGGTTCGAAATGGGTATTTCGAGTAAAAAGGAATCGAGATGGTGAAATCGAAAAATTCAAATCTAGATTGGTCGCAAAGGGTTGCGGACAGCAATTGGGAATCAACTACAGTGAAACCTTCTCTCCTGTAATACGCTACGAAACCATTCGTATGTTGTTCGCCATAGCTGCAGAAAAACAGCTATACATGCAGCAACCACAAAATTTCGTAAGCGCAAAGCATCCTAACAAAGTTTTAAAGCTCAATAAAGCTATATATGGGCTTAAGCAATCCGGTCGCGTATGGAACCAGACGCTAGATGAAGTACTACAAAATATTGGCTTCAAACAAAACAAGCACGAGGCTTGCCTTTACTTTAAGCAGACTCAGCATCAAAGCAGCTACATCGCTGTTTACGTGGACGATTTATTAATCATATCACCCAGCGAGAACGAGCGATTAAGAAGAAGATAGCATCCAAATTCGAGATGCATGACGGAGGTCCTGCCTCATATTTTCTTGGGTTAGAAATACAACGAGACGGCGATCGAGGTGCAGTATCACTTTGTCAAAAAACGTATATCAAGAATCTGTTAGACGAATATGGTATGAAAGACTGTCGTGCAGCTGTAACACCGCTCGACCCAGGTTTTCATATCGGTTGCAAGGATGATAGCTGCGTTAAGGTAACTATAAATAAATACCAATCACTAATAGGGTCTTTGATGTACCTAGCAATTTTGAGCCGGCCTGACATTTTGCATGCTGTGGGTAAATTGTCGCAACGCAATACAAATCCACATGCGGAGCACGAAGCTGCCGCTAAGCACGTCTTACGATATCTCTCTAGTACAGTTCATCTGAGAATCGTATACCGGAAAGTTGGCGAACCCGTGCAAGGTTTCGCAGATGCCGATTGGGCAAACGATCAGCTGGATAGAAAATCCTACTCTGGATATGCATTCCTTTTGGGTGGAAGCATATTTTCCTGGTCTTCAGCAAAGCAGAGTGTTGTTGCTTTAAGCAGAACAGAAGCGGAATATGTTGCTCTGACTGCAGCCGCTAAAGAAGCAATATACTTACGAAATCTCTTAACCGAAATTGGATGGACAAAGCAGGAGCCAATGATTATCTGCGGAGATAATTTAAGCTCTCAACATATCTCCAAAAATCCTGTACATCATAAAAGAACAAAACATATTGACATTAAATTTCATTTTATAAGAGAAAAAATTGCGAGCAATGAAATTGTATTAAAATATGTTTCCACTGATAAAAACCTTGCTGATATATTTACTAAAAATTTATGTAAGCAAAAGCACTGTTACTTTACAAAACTACTTGGTTTAAATTAAAATGTAATTTTTATAATTTTGTATAACATACATATATTTGCTTAAGAAGAAGTGTTGAAATTGTATAAGAATAAGCTTAATATGTAAGTATAAGATTTTGCATAAGTCTGGCAACACTGCGATGTTTAGTTTGTGTTCTTATTTATCGCATTGTTCACTTACACCTGCTTTCGCAGTTTACTGTTATGTATATCATTATTGGATTAGAACTATGACTGGCAAATCAAATATTTTATCCTCTCAAAAACTTGTAATGAATCTAAGTGCGATTTTCACAATAAAATACAATATATTTTATTCCAACAAATTGTTAGGCAATTTTACAGTTATTACCCACAGTGCAAATTCCCATAAGCGCGCGCTCCCATTTGTAAATATGGTTGCTCTCACTTCCCTCTTCATGTTTGCCCGCGATGATTCCCCTATTCTAGCCCTCAAAATGTGCACTCGTGCCCGAACGGGCAAAATGCCACTGAGGGCTAATATGCCCACCCCCGATGTTTGTCATAAAATGAGGGAGGCGCGGGAAATACCAAAAAACAATAATGAACAAAAATAACATGACAACTTGACAACAACACAAAAAAAGTACCTCTACTTGCATGACCCGTTTGTTAATTCATATTTGCAGCTGTTGCCATTCGGTAGGGGGAAGCATTCGTCATAAATCAGAACACAATCACATGGGGGTAAGTTGCTCCTTTAACTTTAAGTTTAAGCCGCTTTAAGATCTTGAGCGTATAGGCGACTACTCTGAGGGCTCGGGGGAACGATGTAAATCGTTCAAGGATGTCATTATCATCCAATATTTTGTGATAGGTGTGGATTTTTCGACTTTCGGGGGCGATTATGTTGCGCATTGGCGATTCTGGCCAATAATCGAGAGATTCTGTGAACCATCGGAGACCATTTCACAATAGAGTGATGGTGGCGAGATGCAGGGTTTTGGACTCTCTTGTACCTAAATGAGCAGGATTGTCAGCACTGGATACGTATCGCTAAGTGGCTGATCCTACTAGGTCAAGTATTTGCGACGTTCGATTAGAAATATAGGTTTTCCACGCGTGTAGTGGCTCTTTTAACCAGGCTAGAACTATTATTATGGAAGCTAGTTTTACTAGTAGCAAACCGCCTCAGAGATCAAGTCGTGAGAGACTTAGCGTTTTTTAAGGCGCAGCTTTTGCTTTTGCCACTAGGAAAAGATTATTAGCAAACTGGGATCATTTTTCTAAGCGAAGAGGTTTCACTTGTTCGTCCCGTCCGTTTATTCTTGGATCAGGACTTTCGCTCGTATCAAAATTGGCGAAAGCCATCCTGCGGGGTGGAAACGTTTTGCCACCGAGAATAAAATTTGTCTCTTTGTTATCGCGGATAATGCGGATGTGGACTCTGTTGTGTATGAAAACTGGTCTGATATCGCATTCCATTGGATGTCTAGTGTTTTTGTTGTACTTTTCTTTCCGAATATAAGGAAATTAGTATCCAACTTCTTATCGTTTGGTATATTTTTTAAGATATTTGGGTGATTAGCTGTGATCTTTTTTAGTGGAAACCCTGCGGTGTTGAGAGCCTTTATCACTTGTGATGAGGACTCGTATGCTTGTGAGGGGCTGTGGCTCCCAGACAGGATATCGTCTACATACGTTTGTGTTTTTAGGGCTTGTGTTGCCAGAGGAAATTCTGACTTTCGTATAGGGTACGAACGGCTAGATATGGGGCACAGTGTACGCCAAAGGTAACTGTTTTCAATTTAAAATCGCGTAGTGGACTATTGGCAGATTTTCGGAAAATAATCCGCTGGGCTTACTTCCTCCATGTGATCTAAATGGAGGTATTCTTGCAAGACACCATCGTAACCTTTTTTGAGCTCACCTTTTCCAAGTAGGTTTTTTTCCATACATAGAACTGCTGTATTGGAGAGATGAGGGAGTGACCTAAGGCGAGTGTGTCTGAAAATTGTTGTTTTAGTGGTAGTCGTACGACATACCGACCATTATCTGATCGAGTAGTTGTGGCTTTGTAAAAGTCTTCACAATACTGATCTTTTGGTGTTGTAATTGAAATGGAGGGGTGTTCTTCTAACTCCCAAAATTTTCTCAATTGTGAATTGAGGTACTCGTTTGAGATTTCCTTAACTTGAGTTGTCATTGTTGTGACTGGTTCCGCAACTAGTCCACTTAGTATCCAACCGAATATGGTATTTTGAGCTAGAAGGGTTTTTGAAATTTTTTCATCACCTTTTAGTATAATTTTGCGGTAAAACTATTGCATCTGCTTGAATGCGCTTATCCGCTTGGGTGGAAATTAGGATAATGGGGCAGATTTTATTTGAGTTTTATACTACTCTTCCGCCAATTCCCGTAATTTCATAATTGGCTTGTTTTGTTGGCAGTTTTAGCCTATTTTGTTCCCTAGACGCTGTGAAAGATCGTTGTGATCCTTGGTCTATTACGGTCCTGAGATTCTACAGTTCTATGGAGACGACTGCTGTGGGTAGTAGTACCCTTCTTTGAATCTTGCTGTGCAGCGTTTGAGTTTTTAATGCCTTAGAGCAGCATGGTGTCTCTAGGCAAATTTCGGGATTTTGCGTTTCGGGAGTTGCGGTTGCAACTAAACCAGTGGCTATTTTTGAGAAAGGGCTACTGGGGTGTTGGTAAAGTTATTGAAGTGCAACATCGAATAATGCCTCTTGTGGCAATATAAGCAATTGAATTTGCTTTCGCAATTATTAGGATTATGTGAGTGGGACAAGCAGTTTGTACAGAGCCTTTTTGGTCTGACAAAGTTGTTCCTTTCATTGATATTAAGTTTTTTACACTTTTCGCAAGATTTGAGTTTATGCACTCCTGTACATAGTTTGCATGACGTATGTTTGTTTTGTGCGGATGTGAACGATTGCGTTTTGAAAAAACTACGATTTAAGTTGTTGTTATTAGCTTGGGGTTTCGATTTAGGTCATGTGGAACGTTTTTAGTTCTGACCATTTTTTTTTATGTACCCATTCCGCAATTTCATATTGGGTAGTTAAGAAATCTTTCATTTGTTGCCACGTTGGGCACTTTCCTTGTGATGAGAGCGATCTCTATCAGAATTCAGTTTTATGAATTCTTCACTTGTTTCTTTCTGAATTTTTGGTAAACTCATTAATATGGTCACTTGTTTGTCGACCAATATTCTTTCATTCTCGTATCGTTCTTATAGAGATTCCCAAGCCAAATTGCAATTATTGTCGTTAAGAGCGAACTGTTTTACTATGACGCCTGCTTGACAATTTTTGGACTAGTGATAATTTAGGATGGTTTATGTACACGGCTGTAGACATGGCTGTAAATATTTCTCTGTCGCATGCTGGCACTTTGAGGTGAATGTCTGAACTTGCCTCTTGGGCTCGTGTTTGTGGCAGCTCTACTCTCAGTTGTGGAGTTGGTGCATTTGACTTTGTTAATTTTAATTAATCACAGGTCATGGCTTTTGTCTCTTCATATTGGTCAAGACAATTTTCAAATTTGGCGTAAGCCGAGGATTTGAAATTATCTGGTAGATATGAGTCGTCAGTTTCTATTAATGCGTCATATGCAGATTGGAGACGTGTCCAGAAATTGGCAATATTTCGATTTTGCATTTCTAGCACCGATTCAGAGTTATCTTGAATCGGTGAAGATGAAAATCGAGTGTAGTATCTTATTAAGCTTTCACTATCAGAAATGAATTTAGCGTAAGAAATATCTTTTCCCCTTTTTTCTTTATAGCACCTTGTTTCGAGAGAATCATTTTATCAGAAATCATTTTCGGAATTTTTAAAAATTGAGTAGATTTATAATCTTTAGAGTCAGTGCTCATTTAGTAATAATAAATTAATAATACTGAAATATATTTTTCCGTGTAAATTCATATAAATGTTAAAAACCGAAAACTCTGTTACGTAAATAAGAGTTTTTATTTCCAAATTAACGATTAATTTATTGAAATAATATATTTAAATTTGTTTTTTTTTTTATTGCACCGGACCGTTTATGTATTTTCAATACATGTCGGATAATTTTTGCAAATTATTAAATTCGGTTATTTTATATTTAATATTCCCCTATGGTATGTATTCGAGTATACCAAATATATTTATATAATGCTCGAATTGCTTTTGCGTTCTTTTGTTGTTGTAGGCGCGATACAAAAGAGTTCACCATGCGCAAGTGTTAACCTCTTTAACAAGTATGTTATTAAATTTTTAACTTCGTATAATATAATACGGAGTTGTCATTAGTTAATATGTATGTATGTATGTTCGAATTTATTATTTCTTTTATTTCTCTTCTTGTCTTTTTATTGTGTCTTTTGCTTATTTATTTTAGATATACTGCTTACTGTTTTGAGAAACAGAAGGAGTATTGCGGAAAATCTTGCAAGCGGATACTTGAATTCAAATTGTTGTTTTATTAGCTTGTTATGTGTGTTTGTAACACAGGCAAATACAATTTTTTTTCGTTGTATATATGTGGAAAATGTACCACGGACCCAAACCAAACGTACTTACGGACCTTAAAATACGACCCTGCGACAATGACGCGACAATTACATTACAACACTGATAAAACGAAAGACAAAAAATGAAGAACTAAAAGGAAGCACAGTTGACCGCAAACTATCTACGTTGAATTAGTGCCGGGGAAAAACCGATTGATCACCAAATCGCTAAAATCGAAATAAACGTTTCTTAAAACAAAAACCGCGGAAAAAACTATTCAAACGGTGGCAAAAATTGTGGAAAATGTTCTTTTCAACTTAGAAAAAAGGACAGACGAAAGTAAAAACCGTTACGAAAAAACGGATTTTGCAACGGGAATATAGACAAGGCGACGACGCTAACAGTTCGGCAGAGAAAAAATTCAAATTTCACGAGAAGTGTGCAGAACGGAGTGAGACGGCGTAGACGGAAGCAGCGGGTAAAAGTTGCGTTGTGCGTGGAAACTGCCGTTCAGCTGAAACAGAAAGCAGTGCGACAGCGTAGACAAGAGTTGCGAGCAAAAGTTGCGTTGTGTGTAAGTGACGTCACATAGCAAGTGTGGTATTGTCGACAGCAGAGAGGCGTCGACTGCGGTAGCGCTGAGTGCGAGCGCATGCGGAATTGGCTACGTGAGAGAACGGTGAAGAGTATTCAAAAGAGTTGACGGCTGCGTGGGAGATTCAAATGCTGTGTGCATTTTTGACGGCTGCGCGGGAGAACAAGAGAACGTTTGAAAATTGACGGCAGCGAGGGATGAAATTTGAACAATCGTAGCTGAAGCTGGTTGAAGCGTTAGAGCTAAGTATTTGTATATCGATAAATTTTGTATGTGTATTGATGAATTTTGCTCTAACTGATTCATTTTTGAGTTGAGAAATTACACTTGGAAAAATTTTAAATAAAATTAAAGTAAATGAAATAATTTTGAGAAAAGAGCTAAGAGAAAAGTTTTAAGAAAATTTTGATTAAATTAAATTAAAGCTACATATACCTTTGTTTACGGAGCAGTACATTTTAAAATTTAAATAATTTTATTATAATAATTTTATACGGTTTTTGTAATATTTTTGTATTTAATAAACATTGTAAGACAAAATGGACCGTGACCGAATTTTAGGTTTGAACATACAGGAACTGAAAGAGAAATTGGGTGGGTTGGGATTAGCGACCACTGGACGAAAACCGTCATTGCAGGACCGGTTACTAGAACACTTCGGCCTGAATGTGAGCGACAATGAAGACAGCGATTGTAACGATGCTGCAAGTCAACGTAGTGCTGTCTCGAGCGTGCGAAAAATTGAGCGATCAGTGTTTACCTTGCGAGATATTGAAGATTCGCTGACATCATTCTCCGGTTCGGGGCAACCAAGCATCGAGCAATGGTTGGAAGAGTTCGAGGAGAATGCAGAAGCGGTGAGCTGGAACGAGTTGCAGAAATTCATTTATGCAAAGCAGCTTTTGAAGGGTGCAGTAAAAATGTTTGTTCGAAGTCAGCGCGGTATCAACAGTTGGAGTTTACTGAAGCAGGCGCTAAAAGCGGAATTTGAAGTTGTTGTATCGTCAATAGAAATTCATCGCACACTACGAAATCGTCGCAAACGTCAAGGGGAAGATCTCTATAGCTTGATGGAGATCGGCAAGTCGATAAACTTAGACGACACCAGCTTGATAGAGTATTTCATTGAAAGCATTCCGGATTCCAAGGCGGGTAAAGCAAATTTGTACCAGGCTGAAACCGTAAAAGACCTAAAGGAGCAGGTGAAGGTTTATGAAAAAATCAAAGTTCCTGTTTCAAAACCGCAATTCGTCAACGCAAACAAAACGTCGTCTACGTCATCAAACATAGGCTCGTCGAGTTCAGGTAGTTCAGCGAAAAAATGCTACAATTGCGGAGATGATTCACACTTTGCTAGAGACTGTCCACGCAAAAAGATGAATGCTTCAAATGCGGTGTAGAAGGTCACCGAGCAACAGAGTGCGCTACAGTTGAAAAATCAGTTAAGAAGGAGAAGAGCGCAAACATGATGAAAACAAAAGCAGCAGTAAAGCCCAATAAGAGAAGTAGTTTAACTTTCAAGGACATTTGGATGAATGGAGTATGTGTTTCGGCATTAATCGATACGGGTGCAGATGTATGTTTGATGCGATACGATACACTGTTGATGTTGGATTTGGACGTGAAGCTGACAAAGGAAAGAGTATGCTTGGTCGGAATTGGGTACAGTGAACTTAAAACAATAGGTAGCTTCTCCATTCGCATTGAAGTTGATGGCATATGGTTAGAAATGAAATTCCATGTTGCCAAAGAGACTGATTCGAAGTATGCTCTAGTAATTGGTAACAATATTTTGAAGGATGTCGATCTGATTGTAACCGAGGATGATGCGGAGTTCAGACAAAAGGAAGCAGAGAAACAACAACGTAAGGTGCAACAACTAGCTGATAAGCATAGCGAGGAAAGCTCGGATGGTGCTGATGCTAAGGTGCATGCAGCTGAAGCCGTCGAGCCGGAGACTAAGGTCATGGGTGAGCACAAGCAGGTGCAAAAGATGTGAGCCGAAACAGTGGTGTGCAAAAGGCGGTGGCTATAGAACACAGCGAGTACGTGAGCGAGCGCGCTGGTGTGGCTGAGGAGCCACGTGAGCATCCACCAATGTGGAACGCTATGGAGAAGCTGTATAATGAAGGCGCAGGCAAGAGCGCTGTTATAGCAGGAAAATCAATGGCAGTTGCGGGCGAAAATCGAGTTGTCCAGCTGATGAAGGAGTTCGGTGAATTATGTCTGGCCGAAAGCATAAACGGGAAGGCCGACGTTGAAGTGAACGTATCCCACCTAAAGGTAGAGCACGCAGATGCGGTAAAAGAAATGGTTGGCGCATATACCCCTGTGAGAAATTTCGAGTGACTAGTCGAAATGAAAATTTTGTTGATCGACGATTATCCTGTGTTCGAGAGACCGAGACGAATGTCCTACGCTGATCGATGCGTAGTGGACGAGCAAGTGCCGTAGTGGCTGGCAGAAGGGATCATTAAACCCAGTATTTCCAACTACGCGTCACCAGTTGTACGTGTATCCCGTTGGGCGATTTTCCTGCAAGACTTCGATGTAACCGAGCATAGAAAAGGAACTAGAATGCACATGTCGAACATGTCGACGCTTTGAGCCGTGTCTCGTGCTTGATGTTGGAAGACTCACTAAATCACCGACTCAAGAAGGCTCAACAAAGCGACGATTGGACGCGAGCCGTACGAAAAGTAATGGAGAAGGATAACTACGAAGATTTCTACATTAAGCAAGAGGTGCTGTATAAAAACCCAGATAAAGAGCTGATAGTCGTGCCGTTGTCAATGGAGGACGAAATCATCAAGATGGCACATCGGCAAGGTCACTTTTCCATTAAGAAAACGCAAGACGCTGTCGAGAAATCATTCTTTATCCCGCAATTAAATTCAAAAGTGACGAAAATCGTGAAAAGCTGTATTGAGTGTATTGTAACTGATGCTAAGTCTGGAAAGAAAGAAGGATTGGTGAATCCTATCAACAAAGAGGACAAACCATTAGGAACTTTCCATCTCGATCATGTTGGTCCAATGGAGACTACAAATAAGTCATACAACTACGTACTTGTTTTTATTGACGCTTTCTCGAAATTGGTGTGGCTTTATCCCACGAAAAACACTGGAGCAGAGGCAGTTGTAGAACGCCTGAAGAAGCAAGCTGCTATATTCGGTAATCCGAAGCGTGTAATCACCGATACAGGCGCCGCATTTACATCAAATCTCTTCAAAGACTACTGTGAAGGCGAAGGTATCCAGCATCTACTGATAGCGACTGGCATTCCAAGAGGAAACGGCCAAGTAGAGCGAATACACAAAATTGTAGTACCCATGGTGTCAAAACTATGTCACGAAACCCCAAGCAGTTGGTACAAACACGTTGATAAAGTGCAACAATTCATAAATAGCACTCCGGATCGTAGTACCAAGACGACCCCATTCAAAATACTGACGGGCTTAGAGATGCGTGTTCCGGGTATTCCAGAACTACAGGAAATACTAGATGAAGCCGCAATCGATGAACTTAATGCCGATCGAGATGCAGTGCGCCAACAAGCGAAGGAAAACATCATCGAAATTCAGCAGGAGAATCGGAATTGTTATAATTCACCCCGCCGAACAGCAACCAACTACGACATTGATGAACTGGTAGCCATTAAGCGTACCCAATATGGAACGGGTTTGAAATTGAAGCCCAAATATTTCGGGCCGTACAGAGTTGTGAGGAAGATGGAGCATGATCGCTATGAAGTGGTAAAAGTCGGGGACCATGAAGGCCCAAGGCGCACCACGACTGTTGCCGAGTTCTTGAAGAAGTGGAACCCTTCATTCGGGACGAATGAAGCCGCAGGACGGCCGAATTCGGAAAATGTACCACGGACCCAAACCAAACGTACTTACGGACCTTAAAATACGACCCTGCGACAATGACGCGACAATTACATTACAACACTGATAAAACGAAAGACAAAAAATGAAGAACTAAAAGGAAGCACAGTTGACCGCAAACTATCGTACAGGACAGTCGCCTATGTAGACTAAGTGAAATTAACTAATATGAATTTAAATAAATAAACTTGTTAAATTGAAGGTACCTATATGAATAAGACGTAGTGCATTTTATTTCGAAATTGAAAGACAGTGTGTTAAGTGAAAGACGGTGTGTGAAAGAAAGACACACTACATATATATAGATGATAGATGATATATATGATTAAATTTTTCCCGGTTCGTACCGTTCAAACGGATTATCTCAAATATAAATCCGCTTGTGTATGTACATATAATGAATAGAAATGAAAACGATACACTTACTTTATCTCGTTTTAAGCGGGTTTTTTGGGAGAAAGTAAGATTTTGGTCTGCAACGTTATGCCTGTGTTCTCCGGTTTTTTTCCTTTAGTATGTTGTATTAATGCTTTTTTTGTTTTTTGAATTTTGTTTCTATGTGTATATTTCTTTTTATATTTTTTTTGTCACGGCAATGCACTCAACTTTTCAATTAAAGCTTAATTTTGTTTATTTCGCTTTTTATGTATTCTAATGTCACTACAATAGCATGTTTTAAAATTTGTTGTTGTTTTTTTATTGTGCCTTTCGGTAGGCTCGAAGGACCATGTTGATATTCTAGACAATTACTCTCCGTTCGGAGTTTTATATCAAAAAAAGGGAACACAACAATTCCGCAAGAATTTTACAAATGTTTTTATTTCCGTAAGAATTTTAATGCAAATTTTTTCCGGATTTTAAAAAGGTGGATATTCGCACAATATAAAAGTTAGAACTCGGAGTGAGCAGCACGGCTTTAATCAGCGGATCGCAAAAGAGTAGTGGAAAATGCAGTGGTATCGTAGATATGTGTGATGTGGATTGTAGGTGATGTCGAGGTGAGTGTGGTGAATATAGCGTGTTAGTGACGTATATTTTAATGCGGTGAATGTAGAGTATTATTAATGCGGTATTATTGCTGTGGTTAGGTGTTCGGTGTTGAAATGGCGCTTGCGGATTATATGTTGTGTGGGGCAGGGGACTGAGGCTCATTTAGCCAGCAGCATTACCTATCTTGTATTTAATGAAATTGGAACAATTCTTTTCAGGCTGTTTCCAACCACATGGAGCTACGATGTAAATGTCATGGAATGTCCGGTAGCTGCCAGTTAAAAACTTGTTGGAAATCTGCACCTAATTTTCACGTAGTTGGGAAATTGCTTAAGCATCAGTTTCGGCGGGCTCTATTGGTGGACCAATCTAATTTGGGAAATGGAGAACCTATAGTCGTACTAAAACGATCACGACCTAAGAAACAAAATTCTTCCACGAAAATTAAACAAGCTGATAACCGAGAACGAAATGTAAGACCCATTCGCAAAATGAAAATGGAAAAAAATGAAAAAAGGTCTGCCGGTTACCTTGAGACATCGTTATTTTATTATCAACGATCGCCAAACTTTTGTGAGCGAGACTTAAGCGCAGATATTCAAGGTAAGTTATTTTCAAAATAATTAATTATATTTTCGGAATATAACGCACAGTGTATACTAGCTTTGTTTACCTACCGGTTGTTAATAATAAGTAAAGCTAATCGTTATATAGAATAGAGTATTGCAGAGCCACATTTAATAAATTTACCCATGTACACTTTGAACACAAAATAAAGGAAGAATTCATTTACAAATTGATTTTAAGTAAAGATTTTTTAAATATTAATAATTTAAACAAATAGATATTCCATTCATTGTTAAACATACTTTAGCGTACTGATATACATATACTGCTTTGTGATGCATGAAATCCGATCTACAAACAAACTGCCCACTCCAACTTCGGAGGTAAAGATAATCCAATTAAGTAACAGTGTTGTATATAAATGGTGTTATTGATGTATAGTGTCTTCAAGGCTATCAGTTTGTTTTACGTAAATTAATACTTTGTTCCTCATACTTTATTTATTATCAAAAGAGGTCTTAATACAAAACTTACTGATTTATAATTAATAATTTTTATAATATTTTGATCGTAATCTACTTCTTTTATTCTTATAGCAAAACTATGTTTATGTACTGTCTATGGCCAGTTGCTGCAGAAGCATACTGAGCGCCCGGTAACTCTTGCTCTCTAAAGTACATTTAATTTCCAGATATTATATTATTTCTTTAATGCTGCTTACCAAACCAGTGCTCAATTCAGATTGGTATTCGTTTCTAGGTTCTTAGCTGTAAGCGACAAAAGAATTTTTATACCAGCCGGTAAAGAAAGATTAAATTACGGTACCTTGGTTTTATTCGAATATCAGTTCCGTTTTACTAAGGTTTACACCAAGTCCGTTCTTCACGTCCCAAAGGGTTTACTTTCGTGGGGCTCTTTCCATAATCGGACTGATGGTGATGAAAGGACACCTCCTTGAAGAGCGCCTCTTCTTGTTTAACTTGCTCGTGTTTCTGAACTATTTGATTCTCATTCTATTTATTAGCATCGAACGTGTCCACCCGCAAACTGTGGTATGTCGTCTATGCCGCCACGTGACAAAGAATCAATAGTTTTGCTTATTTCGGTTATTGTTTACAGCTCCTTCTATGTACAAGGTATGTCGCAAAAGAAACAGGACTGTTGAAAAAAACAACAAAAACTTAATATTTTTCAAAAGTTATATTTTTTTATTCAAAGTAGTTTCCTTGTGCTTTGATACAGCGTTTAGCCCGGTCATTAGCATTAGAATATCGGTCGTCGCCTTTTGGATAGCTGAAATGTCCTGAAACCAGTGTCCTTTCATAGGCAAATTAAGTTTTCCAAATAGGTAAAAATCACAGGGTCCCAGATCAGGTGAGTAGGGTGAGTGATTAATGGTTAATATGGAGTTTTTTGAAAAAAAAATCAGTGACAAGCGTCGACCGATGACACGGCGCATTATCGTGCAACAGGCGCCAAGAACCTGCCTCACGGTATTGTGGTCGAGTACGACGAATGCGTGACAAAAGACGCTTCATAACACCAAGGTAAAACACAGCATTAATCGTTTGGCCAGGTGGGACGAACTCTCGGTGTACAATACCCTCGGAGTCGTAAAAACAAATCAGTATTGTCTTTATTTTTGGCTTTTGAAGACGACCAACTTCTGATCGTCACAGATGTCCTCACGACCTTCTTGGAATCGCTTAAGCCACTCATGCACATTACTACGGGATAGGCACTGATCAGTATAAACTTTTTTCATCATTTAAAATGTTTCAGTAAATGTTTTTCCAAGTTTAAAACAAAATTTAATATTTGCTCTTTGCATTTTACGACCGATGACCAAAAACTGCTGTCACTTTTTGATCGATAACATCGATTGTATTTATCCAATTGTCTTAAAATTTTTACGAAATGTCAGCAAGAGATTAAACCTTTTATTTCATAGACCTTGCATATCTGTTTGTGATGTAGTGAGTTTTCAATTACATTTATCACTTCGTGTAGGCTAGTTTCAGTTGATCGACTCTTTACATGTGCATCCTATCAATTGGACAAGGTATCCACTATGCTTCATTTTATATGTAAATAAATTAGCATTTCTATTACCTTCAACATAAATAAGGTGAGACTTGAAGGTTTAAAGTCTTTCCCGTTAATGTGTATTCTTAAGCACGTTTTTGGAAAGAACACTACATTGACTCTTTTCGAGCTTCAGGGATATAAGATAGTTGAATGCTGAAATTTTATATCTTTTAAAGCCTTGCAACAATTGGTTCCTTTAGCATCTGCATCATTATGAAAACAACCCTCTCCAGACCTGCCACTTTAAATGGTAAGAAGGTACCAGTTAGAACAGTGCCGGTCATGTTACCTAGTGACATGCCGGTAACTCGTGCCGGTTTAATTGTCACACTTTCCTATCACGTTCTTAAGGGCGAATCAAAAAACCTCCCAAAACTTTTGTATACATGTGATTTTTTATCACCTTCTTGAGCACACGTTATCTGCTACAAAAAAACTATATCCTCGCTACTCACACTTTAGTTAAATTTAAGGCAAACGGGGAAAACTGGTTCCAAGAAAGCGCGACGCTGCATGCTATACTAGCCTAGTGGTTAAACGCACGGCTTGGTATTCCGTGAGACTCGAGTTCGAATCTCAAAATAAAAGATTTTTTATTTTTTTTTTTAATTTTTTTTCAAATTATTTTTAACAAAAATTACATTAAAGTTTAAATTAAAATAAATATTTCATTATTAATTCAATTCCTGCTTTGCAATGCTTTCTTAAAATCTAGTATGTATTGAAATATTTATTTTTAATAATATCAGAAATACATATAACTTTTTATTAAATATTTAAAGGGTTCACTCCTCAGTTTTCCTCTTCCTATAAATTCTTTGTTTGTGTCTGTGGTGGCTCATTTCAATGGCTTTTCGAACTTGTTTTTCGAACATTGCCAATCCATACGTTATGAATGAATCTATAAAAAAACATAATGAAAATTACAAATTAAAACAAATAATTGTAAGTAAAATTAAATAAAAAACAGAATTTACCGTATAAAATGTTGGATACCAGCAGGAATTTGGAGAGAGGTTGCTTCCCACCCCTACCGTCCCAGTTACATAAACAAAGAAGTTCATCAGTGTACAGACTTCGCAACACATCATGTACACTATCTGAAGTACCTTTTATCCTCAAAACGAATTGTTTCTGTAAATAAAAATAGTATGTAACAAGTAAGGAAGGGCTAAGTTCGGGTGTCACCGAACATTTTATAGTCTCGCATGGTAAAGTGATAATCGAGATTTCATTATTCATTATACGTCATTTACATATTTTTCAAATACCGTATTTTTTTAAAGTTTTATTCCGCTATCATCATTGGTTCCTAATGTAGATATATACTCGTATTATACAGAAAAGGCATCAGATGGAATTCAAAATAGCGTTATATTGGAAGAAGGCGTGGTTATGAACCGATTTCATATTTCCTACATGTCATCAGGGTGTTAAGAAAATATTATATTCCGAATTTCATTGAAATCGGTCGAGTAGTTCCTGAGATATGGTTTTTGGTCCATAAGTGGGCGAGTCCACGCCCATTTTCAATTTAAAAAAACAGCCTGGGTGCAGCTTCTTTCTGCAATTTCTTCCGTAAAATTTAGTGTTTCTGACGTTTTTTGTTAGTCGGTTAACGCACTTTTAGTGATTTTCAACATAACCTTTGTATGGGAGGTAGGCGTGGTTATTATCCGATTTCTTCCATTTTTGACTGTATATGGAAATGCCTGACGGAAACTACTCTATAGAGTTTGGTTGACATAGCTGTAGTAGTTTCCGAGATATGTACAAAAAACTTATTAGGGGGCGGGGCCACTCCCACTTTTCCAAACAAATTACGTCCAAATATGCCCCTCCCTAATGCGGTACTTTGTGCCAAGTTTCACTTTAATATCTTTATTTATGGCTTAGTTATGACACTATATAAGTTTTCGGTTTCCGCCATTTTGTGGGCGTGGCAGTGGGACGATTTTGCCCATCTTCGAGCTTAACCTTTTTATGGAGCCAAGGAATACGTGTACCAAGTTTCATCATGATATCTCAATTTTTACTCAAGTTACAGTTTGCATGGCCGGACAGACAGACATCCGGATTTCAACTCTACTCGTCACCCTGATCAGTTTGGTATATATAACCCTATATCTGACTCTTTTAGTTTTAGGACTTACAAACAACCGTTATGTGAACAAAACTATAATACTCTCCTTAGCAACATTGTTGCGAGAGTATAAAAACTGAATTGTTTATTGAAAAAAGTTTATATATTACTTACCGTTGTAGCAGCAAATTCGTCGAATTTCAATTTTTCGTCCATTTCCAAAGCTGCAGCAAGCGTATTTAATGGTAGGGTGGAAGCAATTTCAGTTTGAACGTTGTCGACATCTTCACCAGTCATTCGCCATACCGATTGATGAATTTTGCGGATGAGGACCTTGCATTCACGAACCGTTTTTTTGAATAATCTGAAAAAGAAACAAAGAGACATGTAGAGAAAAATAATAATGTATGCATATAAAAACTGTTCACTTACATTTTCTTTTAAATGCTTATCGATTTTAGTTTCGCATACCCTCGTCGTCAAATCGTCAAGCTGTTTGGAAATAGTGGTAAAAATGTCAATAACCTCTGGAAAAAGGTTGGAAACATAATAAATTAAACAAATTTAAAGAAATAAATTATATGGATGTTAGATTACCGTTTCCTTCCACAGGTCGTGTTGAAATACTGACCTCTGTATTGTTGCAACCAGACGTGTTAAACTTTTTACGCTTTAAATGTAATTAGTCTACAATAACAAAAACGTAACAATATATTGAAACGAAATTTTGTAAGTTTACATTTATTTACATACCTTTTGCGGGAGTTGAAGACGTTGTTGGACAATCCTCCAAATCAATTTCGTCAAATATATTTTCCATCTAATTGAGAAATAAAAATTGGCAGTATCAAAGTTCTTTTCCAAAAATTTAAGAAAATGTAATAAAATGAGCCAAGAAAAATAAATGTACATAAATACTTAAAAATCCTAATTTGAAATATTTGTAAACTATGTCGTCTTTTTTGATTTTAAATACCTTTTTATCTAATTTCTTCGCTACTAAAATACCTAAACCCGATGACGATTCTAAAGGTTCTTCAAAATAATTTTCAACATCTAAAAAACAATGTGCAGATACCATAACGCAACCAGATTCGTCTGACATAGTTATTACTTTTATGGGCCCTAATTTTTCACTAAAACAATAAGAATCTTTTTCTTTTTTAAATTCTATATTAAATAAATTAATTTTTAAACTTTTGTTGGGTTCAATGTTTGTATTAGTTCTTTCATCAAGTCTTAAATGCAATTGCTGAAGGATTTTATTCGGTTTATTTATAAGTTTTTTTAAATATTGTATATGGTTTTCAAACTTATAGGCTGAAAACTGATCTAGAGGACCGAATTGCTTAGTGCAGTCAGTTAAATGCAGTAAACCATGCACGTTATGACTAACTAAATGGTCTCCGTATATATTCCCAAACAAATCAACGAGTTCTTGTAATATTTGTTGGGCAACGTTAGCTTGCCATATATAATAAAAAATGGTAGTAATGGTCACTACTAATACAACCTTTTAGGACAAATATGCCTATATACAATAAAAACTGCCTAAACTCTGTCGCTTTCCAATTGCTGATTTCATCTAAACTTCTACATATCCTGCCAAACTCGGAAGGAACTAAATTAGAGAGAAAAGTTATTTTTGCGTTAATTTTGCTTACATTTATATTCCCTTTTTTAATTAGTAATTGAAGCAACTTTTTACATACACCAAGATCTACAAGATGCATCGGGTCTAATGAAAATTGGGAGACCATATTGAAATTAGCTAATTCTAAAATGCTTTCTCTAAATTTAAATGGATTAATATGGTGTGATTTATCAATTCTATTTTTAAAAGACAAGTCAGTTCCTAAGCGATTAACTCGTTTTGAAAAACAAACTCTTCTCTCTTTGTATTCTCCGATTTGATCGCATTTCGAACAGCTGTTTTTTCCAGTGTGCGATTGCACACCTGTGACAAAAGCTCGAGCGGGAGAATCACAGCAAAATAAACGAATGTTAAATTTCTTTTTAACGGAAAAAGAACCTACCTGAAGACCGTTTTCTTTTAAATAAGCTACTTCTTCACAAAAGTCTTTTAAGAAATCGTTAATATTCCAGGGTTTTTCTGTTCCAGAAAAACATGCTACTGTAAATGGCAATTCGTTTTGAAAATCAACGATGGGCGCTAAAATTGGCCATAATACCTTATTCGAATTTTTGAATAATCTAAGACCATCTATTCCTATATCAAGTACAATGCTATCTTTTATTTCAAGGTGAGGAAATGAATTTTTCTCAAGATAATTTTGAATTCCTCTATATAAAAACGCGCCACATGGAATGGTTTCAATATTAACCTTTTTTCTACTTGTACCTAATAGACTTTTTGCTGTTAAGGGCAAATCCACTAAACCTATTTTTCGCAAGGTTTGAAGCAAGTCAGTCACTGTATTGTGGGACACTCTATTGCGTAAAGCCCAAGCTTTTATTTCTTTGCATTTATCATTTTTCACTACAATATTCACATTGTCACTATCACTATCAATGGTATCTTGGCTATCATAATCATTTAAAGATATATCTACGGAGCTCAATTCTTCCACATTTGAATCACTATCAGAATTCACATTAATACTACATATTTTGGCAAATTTGGAGGCACTGACATTAAAAGCCTTTTTTTCTCGGCTCATGTAAGCACTAAATGTATTTTTTTTTTCATATTAAAATTTACTCCGTTTACTCACCTTTTCAAATTATATATGTACCACTTTTATAACCACGTTTTTAATCACTTTTTTCATAAAATATAACCAAATTTAATTAGAATACAATTTTTTCACAATTTAACACGCGTGCCGAATTTCTTTTTCTTTGAATTCGAATTTTCGCAACGAATAAACGTTCAAATCATGTTATCATGTTGTATACTTTTACATGCATCGTTTTCCATAAACAGTGGCAAGTCCGAAATCAGTTTGTCTTCTTTTGTTTTGTTTTTATAGAAAAGATGTTGTGTGAAGAGCTTGTAATATAAAACAATCAAAAGGCACAGCGGATAGACTCTTTACGCAATTAAATGATTTGTGAGGGTGTGTTAGTAATAAGTAAAAATTGTGTAAATGTGTGGGAGTTTCGGTCACGCAGGTTTTGCTGGGGTGTTTATGCGTAAATCATTTTGATGTTTCTTACTAAGATACCGAATCGATTTGCTGTATTTGCAAGTATTTCAAGTTCTATCTCCACTACAAATTTAATTCGTCTCGCCATCCCGATCATTTATATGTATATATATGACCCCATATCAATGTCGATGAAAATTCCGACCAGCCTAAACGGTGGGAAATCTGAAATATCTATGTATATTGGAGCAAAAAATGTCTGAGCATATTGCACAATATTTTGACATTACTGAGGTATACTCGAAAACATATTTTAAATCTATTTTATAAATAAAGAATTCATAGATAGACCGATATAGATAATATTCCATATAGTATATAGTATGTATGTATATAATAGTATATGTATGTAAGTCAATGATCAATTTTACATATTTTTGAATTAAACTATTGTAAATCCAATAATAGTATATGCTCATATATATATACAGTATGTGGGATATTGGAGGAGGCTGAAGAAGAAGATTTTCATTGAGGTCTCACATTTCATCACCAACATACAGTAGCGGACAGTGAAATCCGGACAACCCATCGGTTTGTAGTTAAAGCATGATTGTAACCGATAACTGTAATTTTCTGCCGAAACGTTTATTATTTCACATAAATTTGTGCTCTGAACACAACAACTTTGAGTTTTTTTTTTCAATTGTTTTAAAGCTTAAATATGCCAAATTAAAAAAAAATGTCGGAATTGCAAAAAAGTAATATTTTGATTTTGCGAAAAGAAAATCGGAAAATCGGGAAATTAGCGATAGAGTTGGCTTCTCTCGGGGAATTTCTAAAAAATTTCTTAAGGATCTCTTAAGAGAAAAACTGGCTGTGGAGCAAAGAAGAAGACAAGTTCTAGTTCTAAATCGGGCGATAGAACGTATCAGCTTAAGGAATCGCTTCAAAACTGCTAAGGACATGATTATTGGAGTTATTTGAAAATATCGGTACGGAAGTTAGCGCAAGACCTGTTCGTCGAAGGCTTCCAACTCCTTGAGCTTGAATGCTTGTTGGGCCGCTAAAAACCACTTTCGACCTCAAAAATTCGTCAAAACCGTTTACGATGGGCAAAAGAACATCAAAATTGGACTCAAGTTAATTGTAATCTTCTCAGATTAGTCCAAATTTAAACTTTTTTGCAGCGACGGTATGTCGGTATGTTAAGCATGGAGGCAGACGAATGTCCTTGTCCTTTTTTTTTCTTTAAGGTGAAGTATTATTTATCAAAAATCGTGATCTCGACTTTGGATCGGTCAGATAACAGTCCGGATCTCAATCCCATTGAGAAACTTTGGTTTATAATGAAGTCCCAGGTAGCACAGAAGATACCAAAGAATTTAGCAGAGTTGGATGGAATTCTCGAAAAAGCGTGTTACAAAGATATTGGAGCAGAAACAATAAAAAACTTCATAAATTCAATGCCCGGGCGTATAAAAGCCGTTATAAAAAACAAAGGAGGTTTGACAAAATACTAAAAAGAGTGTTTTTGTATGGATTAATGTTTCCTTTAACTAAAACTATAAAATCATTTCTCTAATGTAAATAAAAAAATTTACCATTGTTTATATTGCTAGCTAGCAAAATGATGTAATATCTAAAACGAATTAAAAAACAAGTAAGGAAGGGCTAAGTTCGGGTGTCACCGAACATTTTATACTCTCGCATGGTAAAGTAATAATCGAGATTTCATAATACGTCATTTACATATTTTTCAAATACCGTATTTTTGTAAAGTTTTATTCCGCTATCATCATTGGTTCCTAATGTATATATTATACAGAGAAGGCATCAGATGGAATTCAAAATAGCTTTATATTGGAAGAAGGCGTGGTTGCGAACCGATTTCACCCATATTTCGTACATGTCATCAGGGTGTTAAGAAAATATTATATACCGAATTTCATTGAAATCGGTCTAGTAGCTCCTGAGATATGGTTCTTGGTCCATAAGTGGGCGGCGCCACTTCCATTTTTCAATTTAAAAAAAGCCTGGGTGCAGCTTCCTTCTGCCACTTCTTCCGTAAAATTTAGTGTTTCTGACGTTTTTGTTAGTCGGTTATCGCACTTTTAGTGATTTTGAACATAACCTTTGTATGGGAGGTGGGCGTGGTTATTATCCGATTTCTTCCATTTTTGAACTGTACATGGAAATGCCTGAAGGAAACGACTCTGTAGACTTTGGTTGACATAGCTATAGTAGTTTCCGAGATATGTACAAAAAACTTAGTAGGGGGCGGGGCCACGCCCACTTTCCAAAACAATTGCGTCCAAATATGCCCCTCCTAATGCGATCCTTTGTGCCAAATTTCACTTTAATATCTTTATTTATGGCTTAGTTATGACACTTTATAGGTTTTCGGTTTCCGCCATTTTGTGGGCGTGGCAGTGGGCCGATTTTGCCCATCTTCGAACTTAACCTTCTTATGGAGCCAAGGAATGCGTGTACCAAGTTTCATCATGATATCTCAATTTTTACTCATGTTACAGCTTGCACGGACGGACAGACGGACGGACGGACAGACAGGCATCCGGATTTCGACTCTACTCGTCGCCCTGATCACTTTGGTATATATGTATAACCGTATATCTGACTCTTTTAGTTTTAGGACTTACAAACAACCGTTATGTGAACAAAACTATAATACTCTCGTTAGCAACATTGTTGCGAGAGTATAAAAATGTTTAAGTGCAATCCACAACACTGACTTTTTTACGCTTAATACTTATGTATTAAATATACATAAGTTAAAAACGTTATTAATTTATTTAGAAACTTTATTTGTGATGTTAATAGCTTTATCATTGCAATTACAACTTCAGAAGGTACCGTAACAGTTCAGTGTTTTACGCATCACCTTCCGAATGTCACCCATCAAAGAATTATGCTGTTGCTGTGCGCTCTTATTGGTGATAATAATAATAAGAGTATTGATATGCAAATAAACATAGTAAGCTTTCTAGCATGAAGAGCCCAGTAGGAACGAGCTTAGCATTGAAAGCAATTTATGTTATGTTAGCTGACCAATTCATCTTATGTTAGTTGTTGTCTAAACTAAGGTTAACTATTCCCCTCTTAAGTCTCGAAACGTCCTCGAATCGACGGAGTACCGTATTTTTAACATAAGAGCTTTGTTGAGCATATGTTGAAGAGGTGACAAATGGTTTAGTTGCTTAGTTGCTTGGCTTAAGCTTTTCAAAACTTTTAGCTTATTTTTGCTAAATACAATTAATGGTTAATGTAATATGAGTGTTACAAATTTAAATTAAAATAAACAATAATTAAATTATTACTTAAGACTATCATGATAATTTAAAAAAAATTAACAAGCGGTTTATTTACGAAATTAGCGTCGCTCATGTTTAGTTTTATATCTTTATAATTTTGTTTTTTTTTTTCGTTTTGCAAGGTACATTCTAGATATGAACATTTATGTTTAACGAAGATTACTTTTATGTATTTTCCTACTATTAATTAGAACTGTGGTACCAAGGTCTTTTTCGACTATCTTTTCAGTAAACACTTTATCAAATTTATTTCCAAGCCTTTTGTTTCGCCGTATGAAAACCTTTTCTCCACAGACATACATATGTTTTAGCAGTTTTCCTTTCATTGTTTCTTTGCAGAGTTTTTTCTTGAGTTTCAGATAATTTTTCTTTTATGAACCTTAATTTTTCTTCCTCACAGTTGTAAAAGATGTCGGTTGGTCTAGCATTGATAACAGAATGAAAACTGCAATTGTATTTGTGCGTTGATAAAACAACTAGGTCAATAATATCATCTATGTTTTGCTGTTCTTTTATACAGAGTGCAATTTCCAACAGCGTGGAGTGAAACCTTTCTACTTGGCCATTACTTTCGCTATGAAGAGTAGGAATGAAAATCTGGTCTATAGGCCTATAGAAAAAATATCTCTGAGCATAACTTGAATTGTGTTAGATTGAAAAGCTTTTTCGTTGTCAGAGACAATGAATTTAGTGTTATTAAGCTCTAACAGGACTTCCAATAGGGCGTATTTAATATCAACCGTAGCTCTTGAAGTAATGGGTTTAACTATTGCAAATTTGGAAAATTTATCTATACACGTTAAAAACAATTGCCTGCCAGTTATAAGAATATCCATGTGCAGAATTTCACCTGCGCGGTTTGGGATTGGTGTTTTACCTATTCCAGGATCAGGAGCTTTTCTTTGGTATTTATTCTCCAAACATATCTTGCGATTTGCTATTGTTGATTTCAATAATTTTTTTTATATTTGGAAAGTAGTATTCACGAGAAATCTGACGAAAGTTTTCGTGTAAACCACGATTAATTAAATCAACTAGGTGGACCCGTACGCGCTTTGCGCAACAAAAAAAAAAAACAAAAATGGTTTGAAACCTTTTATTAGTCCAGATCCAGGATTTTTCAAACCTTTTTCTAAAATTTTGAAGTTTCCTTCATACAAACTTACATATTATATGTCGAATTTCTGAAAATTTGAGAAAAAGCAATATTTAACTTTTTTTTTATAAATAACCACAAACCATCAATCAGAAGTAATAGATATATATATACGTTTTTAGCTACATATGTTCGATATGTACATGTATTTATTAACTTAACATTTTTTTACAAAACTTCCTTAAATACAATATTCGACGTATGTAAAAATAAATTCGTTTTCAATTTTTTGCTTAAATGTCGCTTGGGCTGAAAAAGTGATATCTTCGAATCGCCTGACTCTAAAAAAGGCCACATATAACTGTCCATGTGAAAATACTGGGCTAGGTAAATATAAACCGGCTTTATCGAATGTTTGACCTTGGGCTTTGTTTATAGTCATAGCGAAAGCGACTTTTAAAGGAAACTGTTTTCTAATCATCTGGAAGGGTACAGTTGGATCTGAAGGAGTTAGTTTAACTCGCGGTCTGATAGCTATTTTTCCCGAATCGATTAATTTGACAGTTATTGCGTTCTCGCCTAAATGGCTGACGACCATCCTGACACCATTTATAAGTCCTTCTTTGGCATTAAGATTACGAATCAACATAACGATTGTATTTTTCTTCAAAATTAGTTTATGTGGAGGTAAGCCGGAAGGATTTAGAGAATTAAGAAACTCAGTTGGATAACACTGAGCATCATAACTTTCATTTTTTTCGACTGTATCGCAACTTAGATAAATTTTAATATCCCCAGGAAATAACTTTGATACAATATACTCATTAAAAGTGGAGCATTCGTCATTTTTTGGACATAAAATAGCTGTGAGGTAAAGCTTAGATATGTTACTGTCATTTATTTCATTTGTGCTGTACACCTTAGCAATTAGGTTATCATAATCAGCGTAGTATTGTCGTGGAATTTTAATAGTATCTTCGGATATTTCATGTTGGATTTCTAAGTCACCATTTCCCAGTTTGAGTAGCCAGTTTTTAAACTCAGGGTCATTATTGGCTCGCATATTTTGAACTAATCTAAGAATTTTCACCTTTGACCACAACGGTGAGCATTTAATACAATTTTCAATAATTGAAGTTCTGGTGGCATGACTAACAACTGGAAGAACTTGTCTAAAATCACCTCCAAATACAAATATTTTTCCTCCAAATAGCAAATTCACATTTGTTATATCTTTGAAAAGCTTATCAACAATGTTTATTGCATCCTTAGGTACCATAGATACTTCGTCCCAAATAAATAAAACTGTTTTCCGTAAAAGCTGTGCTTTTTTTTGAGTTGTGCCGCATAGATGACACTGAAGTATCTAAAATAGGCACAGGTAGCTTAAAAAGAGCATGTGAAGTTCGTCCCCCAGGTTACAGATTCGCAGCAATGCCTGTCCATGCAACTGGTAAAACCACCTTTTTTTCCCCTCGTAGGATGTGACATAGCGTAGTGTAAATAAATGTTTTTCCTGAACCACCTGGTTCGTCAACGAAATAGCAGTTTGGAGATTCCCTTCTAACCGAACTCAAGACTTCTTCCACTATTAACGTTTGCTCTTGATTCAGTTTGCTAAAAGCTTCTTGTCCATATTGACGTTCTTGTTCAACGTTGTAGAGTATGTTAGGCTGGTCAACTATGGTTGGTTGAGGTAAGCAAAAGTGTTGACAAGTTCTGCCATGCATTTTAAAAATGTATTCTAAATCTAGTAAAGCACGATTGTAGGACTCGTCGCGCTGGTGTTGTTTTTGGCAATCCTCTGATAATGCATCACGAAATATACATATGGCAAAGCTCCAAAATGTTGGTTGGTGAACAGAAAACGCAAATAATTGCAAAAAGCCATCTCAACTGAGTTGGCATTTGGTAAGTTACAGCTTCCTGCAAACATTCTTTCCACTCAGCATTGTTACCTAGTAAATGCAATTTTTCCGCAGCTGCTTGAAAGCTGTCATAGACTACATCATTTACCGTACGTATTTCCGTGTATGACTTTGGTCCTTTGGTATGGAGAAGTAAAAGACGAAGGAAATACCTTTCATAATCCATTGGATTTACGGTGTACATCCGACCAATGCACTTACTGTATCTCGCCCTTATGCACCATTTGCTTTTCGACCATACGTAGTGTTCGGGAATTTCGTGGTATAAATACTGACGGGCGTCCTCCTCTTCGTTGCAAAGCTTGAAAAACGCCATGATTTTGGAGTCGCCACATTGCCTCTGGAGGACTAACATAACGACAGTCTAAGAATGTATTAACTTCATCTACATTTACTTCCCGTTGCCCGTCAGAGTTAATGCTCAATTTCAGTGAAGCACAGTCCTTATAAACGCATTTGTACAAATACTTAACAGATTTAATTGAGGAACAATGCTCGACATTAATGTGAGCCTGATATATTCGACTTAGGTAAGAATTATACGGTACGATCCAGCGATTGTCGATTTCCTGATTTTCAGTAGTTGCTGTAACATAATTCTCACGACGTCTATAAAGAGGGTAACCATTTACGTTTATGTTTGTTTCACTTAGAAATTCTTTGGGGAACCCTTTTATACACTGACCGTCTTTCATACAGGGGCTGTTTGGATTTAAAATACCGAATGGGCCGTGCGTCATAGTTTGCTTTATAATTGTAAAAAGTTGCGGGTCTTCCTCATTGTTTGGAAGCTCGGCACAAATTAAGGAATCCACATCTTCAACTGAACGGAGCTTGTCGACTTCTCGAAGCATAAGAAGAATATGCGCGTGCGGTAGGCCTCTTTCTTGGAATTCGATTACACTAACATACGCAAGAACTACACCTAGTACATGCTTTTTTAATAAATCATCTAAAAGTGATTTGAGTTTTAAGTGAAATACTCTTGAGATTAATTCAGGCCTGTTTTCTGTCCTCTCATACGGCTTATGTTCTGATGTTATTTCAATCCATTTAGGGTTGCAAGTAAATGTAAGGAAAATGTCTGGTTTGCCAAAGCGGGATCATAGCATCTTGATAATTTTGAAGCATGTTTCGCGGGCTACCAATAAACGAAGACGGAAGAATAACAGGAAGTCCTGTAGCTGTTTCTCTTTGTTGAGCATCTGCATGAAGGAAATCCATTAACCCTTTATAGCTTTCAACTCTTAAATCTTTTTGATGTGATCTAATGTATGCAACTCTGGAGCCCTCCACTTTGACATAACTGTCTACAACGTATTGCTGAAATAATTTGCATGAAGCTTGTATTATATTAAATTCACCTCTTATTGCTAAACGGTATCAATAATATTGCAATTGAGTGGTAACGCTTCATATTGCAGTTGCGTGGATGTCGACATGTTGCATACCTGGTCTCCATCCTGCGTCTCCACAGGGAAAGAGCAGAGGATAACACATTGGATCTGAATGGGGATTCAGATACGATACTTTACTAAGTGATCCATCTGACTTATAAGAAATTGTAAAGTCAAATTTGCCTGGTGGAACGCCATCTTGACCCAAAAAAACTGCCGCAACTTCTAATACAGTGGGTGCATTATATCTTCCGGGATGGAAAGATATAATGCCTTTACAATTGTAAATTGTATTTGCATATCAGCAATATTATTAGACATATCTTTGACACAATTGAATAAACTCGCATACGGATTGTAGGGTATAAGCATTGTTTGTAGTTGGTTCATAAGAAATTGGCAACAACTGTTATTAACCTCTCGGTTTGTACGATAGTGCAAAGCATCATCATTGTCTAAAATAAATAGGCCAGCATATGAGGGTGTTTCGCCCTCAGGTGGTTGTAAACCTCCAATTCTATGATATACTTGACCGTTTAGCTTGAAACAAAAGGGGCCTCTTCCAGGGATGTTAACAAAGTTTACTTGAACTGATGCAAATGCTAGAGCGTTGTTAAATTTTCTTATGTTTTCCAAATAGTTTTTTGTTACAGAATCATTGCGTTGGATTATAGTTTTAATTTCTTCACATACAGAAATTTCTGGCAAACTCACCTTCCCTTTGTGATAACAAATTGAAGAACTTCTATCGCTAACTTCACTTGCAAATAGTTTTGCAATACAGAATATACATACATTGTTGATCCATACGCCCAACGCTATGTGGTTCTTGGATGATTCCGAGGCGTGCGGAACAATAAGTTTTTGGAAGCTTTTCCTGTATTCTCCTAGAATTTGTGTCACTGCTTAACTTTAAAATATATGATGGTACCAAGTCACTCCTACGCTGGACTACCATTTGATGACTTTGTTCCTGTCGGCGGTTACGCATTGTTTGCCTTGCATGGGCTAGATGAATATTTCTTTGCTGGCTTGGTCGACTTCTTCTAGTTCTTGACGTCTTCTTCGCTCAGTTGAAGGATTTAAGGTGGCCCTAGGCATTATAATCTAACAATATGAACAAAATGTGAACACATGTAATTCATGTAAAAATGCACATCTTAGAACTTACCAATTTTGCATTTTATCACAGGTATATAAAAAAAAGATTTTCAATTAGCTACACTATACGAGTACATACAAATATGCGCAAACCGCTATTTGAAATTCCACCACTTATACATATTACATTCACATTGAGCCATAAACTTGAGTTGATTTTCGACTTTTTTGTTTTGCGATGCCTGGTAACAGTTATTCTCAAGATAAAACATTTTCCGTTACTAAGTAAGTTACGTAGTAAGAGTTTTTCACTTTATAACCCAAAAAATGTCCCTTTAAGTCGAGTTTATGACACAACGTGAACGCAGTCTTATTCACTTATTTTACTACTATTCAAGTGTAGAAGGCGCGCTTGCAGCAGTCTTAGCGACATCTACGCAACAATAGCGTTGCAGTACAAGTTAATTTTTTTGTGCATTCACAATCATTTTTTTTAAATAATTAATTTTTATAAAACCGATTAAACAAAAGCACCCCGCTAATTAAAACATGGTTTTGCATGTAGAGCTAACCGCCACCTTTAAAACGATACCTTATTTATTAATATTGGTTCCAAATGAGAGCAGAAAATTAGGAACTAACACAAAAAGACCTTACAGAAATAATATATACTAGGTGGACCAGTGCGCGCTTTGCGCAACAAAAAAAAAAACAAAAATGGCTTGAAACCTTTTATTAGTCCAGGTCGAGGATTTTTCAAACCTTTTTCTAAAATTTTGAAGTTTCCTTCATACAAACTTACATATTATATGTCGAATTTCTGAAAATTTGAGAAAAAGCAATATTTATCTTTTTTTTTTTATAAATAACCACAAACCATCAATCGGAAGTAATAGATATATATATAAGTTTTTAGCTACATATGTTCGATATAAAAAAATGTTAAGTTAATAAATACATGTATTATTAACTTAACATTTTTTTACAAAACTTCCTTAAATACAATATTCGACGTATGTAAAAATAAATTCGTTTTCAATTTTTTGCTTGAATGTCGCTTGGGCTGAAAAAGTGATATTTTCGAATCGCCTGACTCTAGAAAAGGCCACATATAACTGTCCATGTGAAAATACTGGGCTAGGTAAATATAAACCGACTTTATCGAATGTTTGACCTTGGGCTTTGTTTATAGTCATAGCGAAAGCGACTTTTAAAGGAAACTGTTTTCTAGTCATCTGGAAGGGTACAGTTGGATCTGAAGGAGTTAGTTTAACTCGCGGTATGATAGCTATTTTTCCCGAATCGATTAATTTGACAGTTATTGCGTTCTCGCCTAAATGGCTGACGACCATCCTGGCACCATTTATAAGTCCTTCTTTGGCATTAAGATTACGAATCAACATAACGATTGTATTTTTCTTCAAAATTAGTTTATGTGGAGGTAAGCCGGAAGGATTTAGAGAATTAAGAAACTCAGTTGGATAACACTGAGCATCATAACTTTCATTTTTTTCGACTGTATCGCAACATAGATAAATTTTAATATCATTAAAAGTGGAGCATTCGTCATTTTTTGGACATAAAATAGCTGTGAGGTAAAGCTTAGATATGTTACTGTCATTTATTTCATTTGTGCCGTACACCTTAGCAATTAGGTTATCATAATCAGCGTAGTATTGTCGTGGAATTTTAAATAGTATCTTCGGATATTTCATGTTGGATTTCTAAGTCACCATTTCCCAGTTTGAGTAGCCAGTTTTTAAACTCAGGGTCATTATTGGCTCGCATATTTTGAACTTCTTCTTCTTCTTAACTGGCGTAGACACCGCTTACGTGATTATAGCCGAGTTAATAACAGCGCGTCAGTCGTTTCTCCTTTTCGCTACGTGGCGCCAATTGGATATTCCAAGCGAAGCCAGGTCCTTCTCCACTTGGTCCTTCCAACGGAGTGGAGGTCTTCCTCTTCCTCTGCTTCCCCCGGCGGGTATTGCGTCGAATACTTTCAGAGCTGGAGTGTTTTTATCCATCCGGACAACATGACCTAGCCAGCGTAGCCGCTGTCTTTTAATTCGCTGAACTATGTCAATGTCGTCATATATCTCGTACAGCTCATCGTTCCATCGAGTACAATATTCGACGTGGCCAATGCGCAAAGGACCATTAATCTTTCGCAGAATTTTTCTCTCGAAAACTCGTAACGTCGACTCATCGGTTGCTGTCATCGCCCAAGCCTCTGCACCATATAGCCGGACGGGAATTATGAGAGACTTATAGAGTTTAGCTTTTGTTCGTCGAGAGAGGACTTTACTTTTCAATTGCCTACTTAGTCCGAAGTAGCACCTGTTGGCAAGAGCAATCCTGCGTTGGATTTCCAGGCTGACATTATTGGTGGTGTTAATGCTGGTTCTTAATAAACGAAATTATCTACAACTTCAAAGTTATGACTGTCAACAGTGACGTGAGAGCCAAGTCGCGAGTGCGACGACTGTTTGTTTGATGACAGGAGATATTTCGTTTTGCCCTCGTTCACTACCAGACCCATTTTCTGAGCTTCCTTGTCCAGCCTGGAGAAAGCAGAATTAACGGCGCAGGTGTTGAGGCCGATGATATCAATATCGTCGGCATACGCCAGCAGCTGTACACTCTTATAGAAGATGGTACCTTCTCTGTTTAGTTCTGCAGCTCGAACTATTTTCTCCAGAAGCAGGTTGAAGAAGTCGCACGATAGGGAGTCGCCTTGTCTGAAACCTCGTTTGGTATCGAACGGCTCGGAGAGTTCCTTTTCGATCCTGACGGAGCTTTTCGTGTTGCTCAACGTCAGTTTACACAGCCGTATTAGTTTTGCGGGGATACCAAATTCAGACATCGCGGCATAAAGGCAGCTCCTTTTCGTGCTGTCGAAAGCAGCTTTGAAATCGACGAAGAGATGGTGTGCGTCGATTCTCCTTTCACGGGTCTTTTCAAAGATTTGGCGCATGGTGAATATCTGTTCGGTTGTTGATTTGCCAGTTCTAATGCCACACTGATAAGGTCCAATCAGTTTGTTGACGGTGGGCTATAATCTTTCACACAATACGCTCGATAGAACCTTATATGCGATGTTGAGGAGGCTAATCTCACGGTAGTTGGCGCAGATTGTGGGGTCTCCTTTTTTATGGATTGGGCATAGCACACTTAAATTCCAATCGTTGGGCATGCTTTCGTCCGACCATGTTTTACAAAGAAGCTGATGCATGCTCCCTATTAGTTCTTCGCCGCCGTGTTTGAATAGCTCGACCGGTAGTCCGTCCCCCTGCCGCTTTGTTGTTCTTGAGGCGGGCAATTGCTATTCGAACTTCTTCATGGTCGGGTAATGGAACGTCTGCTCCATCGTCATCGATTGGGGAATCGGGTTCTCCTTCTCCTGGTGTTGTGCGTTCACTGCCATTCAGCAGGCTGGAGAAGTGTTCCCTCCATAATTTAACTATGCTCTGGGCATCAGTGACTAGATCACCTTTGGGGGTTCTACAAAAGTATGCTCCGGTCTTGAAACCTTATGTAAGCCGCCGCATTTTTTCGTAGAATTTTCGAGCATTACCCCTGTCGGCCAGCTTATCAAGCTCTTCGTACTCGCGCATTTCGGCCTTTTTCTTTTTCTGTCTGCAAATGCGTCTCGCTTCCCTCTTCAACTCTCGGTATCTATCCCATCCCGCACGTGTAGTGGTCGATCGTAACGTTGCGAGGTAGGCAGCCTATTTTCTCTCCGCTGCGACACGGCACTCCTCGTCGTACCAGCTGTTCTTTTGCTCTTTCCGAAAACCAATGGTTTCGGTTGCAGCTGTACGTAAGGAATTTGAAGTGCAGTCCCACAGTTCCCTTATACCGAGTTGAAGACTAGTGCTCTCAGAGAGCAGGAGTGCAAGCCGAGTAGAAAATCGTTCGGCTGTCTGTTGTGATTGCAGCTTCTCGACGTCGAACCTTCCTTGTGTTTGTTGGCGTGCGTTTTTTGCTGCACAGAGGCGAGTGCAAATCTTAGCTGCAACAAGATTGTGGTCCGAGTCGATGTTAGGACCTCGGAGCGCACGCACATCTAAAACACTGGAGACATGTCTTCCATCTATCACAACATGATCGATCTGGTTGGTAGTTTTTCGATCCGGAGACAGCAAGGTAGCTTGATGAATCTTCTTATGCTGGAATCTAGTTCTACAGATAACCATATTTCGGGCCCCGGCGAAGTCAATCAGCCTCAACCCATTTGGGGATGTTTCGTCGTGGAGGCTGAATTTACCGACCGTAGTGCCAAATATACCTTCTTTGCCCACCCTGGCGTTAAAGTCGCCAAGCACGATTTTGACATCGTGGCGGGGGCAGCTCTCATAAGCGCGCTCGAAGCGCTCATAGAAGGCATCTTTGGTCACATCGTCTTTCTCTTCCGTCGTAGCGTGGGCGCAAATCAGCAATATGTTGAAGAACCTCGCTTTGATGCGGATTGTGGCTAGACGTTCATTCACCGGAGTGAATGATAGTACTCGGCGACGGAGTCTCTCTCCCACCACGAATCCAACACCAAACTTGCGCTCCTTTATATGGCCACTGTAGTAAATGTCACAAGGACCTACTCGTCTCTGTCCTTGTCCCGTCCATCGCATTTCTTGGACGGCGGTGATGTCAGCCTTTATTTTTGCGAGGACATCAACCAGCTGGGCAGAATTCGAACGGATGTTCTTAGGCTACCCAGAGGATACTTGGTCAAAGACCGGAAGTAGTGAGCTGCTTGAGCCATGTGTAAAAGAATCGTTTCTGGCCACTCCCAAGTGAATGGCGATCAGCATACTACACATGACTCCATCCATGAGTTCGGAGTCCTTGCTAATATTGGTTTCAGCTTCGCGACCAGCTCGGAAGTAAATCATTTGTTCTTCATGTAAATGGACAGGTAGCCGCTCAATAGTATGTGAACGATGAAAGAGTTGGCGCTTATGAAGTCGCCACATTGCTTCTGGAGGACTAACATAACGACAGTCTAAGAATGTATTAACTTCGTCTACATTTACTTCCCTTTGCCCGTCAGAGTTAATGCTCAATTTCAGTGAAGCACAGTCCTTATAAACGCATTTGTACAAATACTTAACAGATTTAATTGAGGAACAATGCTCGACATTAATGTGAGCCTGATATTTTCGACTTAGGTAAGAATTATACGGTACGATCCAGCGATTGTCGATTTCCTGATTTTCAGTAGTTGCTGTAACATAATTCTCACGACGTCTATAAAGAGAGTAACCATTTACGTTTATGTTTGTTTCACTTCGAAATTCTTTGGGGAACCCTTTTCTACACTGACCGTCTTTCATACAGGGGCTTTTGGATTTAAAATACCGCATGGGCCGTGCGTCATAGTTTGCTTTATAATTGTAAAAAGTTGCGCGTCTTCCTCATTGTTTGGAAGCTCGGCAGAAATTAAGGAATCCACATCTTCAATTGAACGGAGCTTGTCGACTTCTCGAAGCATAAGAAGAATATGCGCGTGCGGTAGGCCTCTTTCTTGGAATTCGATTACACTATCATACGCAAGAACTACACCTAGTACGTGCTTTTTTAATAAATCATCTAAAAGTGATTTGAGTTTTAAGTGAAATACTCTTGAGAGTAAATCAGGCCTGTTTTCTGTCCTCTCATACGGTTTATGTTCTGATGTTATTTCAATCCATTTAGGGTTGCAAGTAAATGTAAGGAAAATGTCTGGTTTGCAAAGGGGGATACTATAGTCACAGCATCTTGATAATTTTGAAGCATGTTTCGCGGGCTACCAATAAACGAAGACGGAAGAATAACAGGAAGTCCTGTAGCTGCACCTCTTTGTTGAGCATCTGCATGAAGGAAATCCATTAACCCTGTATAGCTTTCAACTCTTAAATCTTTTTAAATGATCTAATGTATGCAACTCTGGAGCCCTCCACTTTGACATAACTGTCTACAACGTATTGCTGAAATAATTTGCCTGAAGCTTGTATTATATTAAATTCACCTCTTTTTGCTAAACGGTACCAATAATATTGCAATTGAGTGGTAACGCTTCGTATTGCAGTTGCGTGGATGTCGAGATGTTGCATACCTGGTCTCCATCCTGCGTCTCCACAGGGAAAGAGCAGAGGATAGCACATTGGATCTGAATGGGGACTCAGATACGATATTTTACTAAGTGATCCATCTGACTTATAAGAAATTGTAAAGTCAAATTTGCCTGGTGGAACACCATCTTGACTCAAAAAAACTGCCGCAACTTCTAATACAGTGGGTGCATTATATCTTCCAGGATGGAAAGCATTTTCCGTACTAAATTGTATTTGCATATCAGCAATATTATTAGACATATCTTTGACACAATTGAATAAACTCGCATACGGATTGTAGGGTATAAGCATTGTTTGTAGTTGGTTCATAAGAAATTGGCAACAACTGTTATTAACCTCTCGGTTTGTACGATAGTGCAAAGCATCATCATTGTCTGAAATAAATAGGCCAGCATATGAGGGTGTTTCGCCCTCAGGTGGTTGTAAACCTCCAATTCTATGATATACTTGACCGTTTAGCTTGAAACAAAAGATGTTAACAAAGTTTACTTGAACTGATGCAAATGCTAGAGAGTTGTCAAATTTTCTTATGTTTTCCAAATAGTTTTTTGTTACAGAATCATTGCGTTGGATTATAGTTTTAATTTCTTCACATACAGAAATTTCTGGCAAACTCACCTTCCCTTTGTGACAACAAATTGAAGAACTTCTATCGCTAACTTCACTTGCAAATAGTTTTGCAATACAAAATATACATTGTTGATCCATACGCCCAACGCTATGTGGTTCTTGGATGATTCCGAGGCGTGCGGAACAATAAGTTTTTGGAAGCTTTTCCTGTATTCTCCTAGAATTTGTGTCACTGCTTAACTTTAAAATATATGATGGTACCAAGTCACTCCTACGCTGGACTACCATTTGATGACTTTGTTCCTGTCGGCGGTTACGCATTGTTTGCCTTGCATGGGCTAGATGAATATTTCTTTGCTGGCTTGGTCGACTTCTTCTAGTTATTGACGTCTTCTTCGCTCAGTTGAAGGATTTAAGGTGGCCCTAGGCATTATAATCTAATAATATGAACAAAATGTGAACACATGTAATTCATGTAAAAATGCGCATCGTAGAACTTACCAATTTTGTATTTTATCACAGGTATATAAAAAAAGATTTTCAATTAGCTACACTATACGAGTACATACAAATATGCGCAAACACACAAAACATGTGCAGCAACTGACAGATAAAACAAAGAGTCAGGTATTTAGGCGTAGTCGTCGCAATATTTTTTTAAGCAAATCAGTTGTAATAAATCGACCGATACAAACGGCTGCTCTTGTGTAAACAAGAGAAATAAAAAAGATTAAAACTCAACAAGTGTTTTAATAATTTTTACATATATATTTTAAAATTGAGCTATTTTATGATGATTTCCATAAAATCTTTGCAAATACATATATGTATACTTAATTCAATAAGATTTGTATTACTACCTAAATATGCATTTATATAGGTTTGGTACGACATACATATGTATATTTATATACTTAAATAAATATTTGCTTTGGTCATTAAACTTTTCGATATCATGTTAAAAGACCAAGCGGTCGCACATTTGTCCATATATAATTATATGTGCATGTAAACAAATATGACAGACCATACGCATAATGTTTGTAAATTTGTCTACATGCAACATATGTATGTAAATATGTACACTAAATGCTTCATGCGAAATCTACGTTGACGCGGACAACCAATGGCGAAGCTCATATTTTTTGCTTTCATGTCAAAGAGTCAAGTGGTGAACACAATGACTGCGACAGACTGCAGCAGCACGACAGTGAACTGAAAACGTCGTTGTTCATCTTACTGCATGTACATTTTGAGAAGCAACAACAACACAATGGCCGGCATGTACACAAAACAACGCAGTTGTCCATTTTGTATGTACACAATTTCGTTGTGGCCATACTAATTCCTTTCACTTCAATGAAATTTAAATATTTTGTTCAAAGTGAAATTTTTTATGCAAAAAATAAGTAAATACGTCAATATTTTTGCTTTAAATTATCAATTGTTATTACACATGATATAACAGAGCTATAATATAGCTATTTTATGCTTTTATTTGTAAAATAACTTCAAGTTTGTTAGAGCTGTGAATAATTTTACATTTTACATATTAGTGGCATCACCCTCTACCTCCTCTTTCTATCTTCCATTCTACTGTCGTCCTACTGTCGTTAGCAAATATAGGAGGATATTGAAGTTAGCGAGAACGACAACTGTCGGCCTGCAGTCGTGTAGTCGTGCAGCTGTCAAAATAACACTGCCCATAAGAACGTGTGTATTTTAATATTTGACAGATGTAGTTTGCAGTCTGTCGCTCTCTATGTGTCCAGCGCTTCAATGTGTCGAAAGAATGACGCGACGACAAAGCTTCACAACATTGTGTTGTTGGTAGAAAATCCGAGCTGTGCCGAAAACACAAACGAACGATCGCCAATTGCCACTGCTTCCCTTGCCGCTGTACCAGCTTCGCATACAAACCAATGTAAATATGTATGTTTGTGTGTGAGCTTGCATACATGTCGACTCAGATTTTTGCAAGCCGCAAATACAGTCAATCCCGGTTATGTGCCACAATCAAAAATAAAGATTTTTGTGGTTTGTTAAAAAAAAAATTAATGTGGCACATAAGCGAGTGCGGATACTTAATCGAGTGGTACCTAAAACAATAATTTCCATGTATATCAAAAAACAACCGTGAGATGCAGCAAGATATGTTCAGTTAAGAGGGCTGATTTTCATTTAAGCGGAATACTACTTAACCGGGATTCACCGTACACATAAATCAGGGGAATATTGAATATTTTCTTTGACACATTTCTTGACTTGAAAATCGACAAATGAACTATGTTGTCAATTTTATTCTATACTTATAGTTGCGGGGTTGTCGCTTTTTCCTTCTCATACAAATATGAGAAATTGTTCAATTTATGATTTTTAGCTTTTGCCATCGTCGCGAAAAGACGCTTGTTGGCAAAGGCAAGCTCGGGGAGATGTAATGGTGTTTGTTTTTATGAATGAAGCAACTTTGCCTGTTGAAAGTGCGCTTGCGTTCATGAATGAAAATATTATTGTTGTGTGTTTTTCTACAAATTTGGGCATCGACTTGGCTGCCATATTGACTTGTGACGCTGCTGATGCTACTTGAAACCATTGTTGTTTTTGTCGAACAATATTCGTAGTTTTTGCGGGTGACATATCTACATGTGAACGTATGTATAAGTATGTATGTTGTGTATGCATTATTTGTGTGGGCATGTCATGTGTACTCATATTTGTATGTTGGTTGGTATACATTATTTGTTCGGCAATGTCGTACACATATGCATGTACATATGTATAGAGCAGTGCGCGCACACTTTTTACTGCTAAATGAAATTACGATTTGAATTTCAATTGTACTTACATACATACATATGTGCATATGTAATTATGCGCTGATATGTATGTAGATGCGTATGAAAATTAAATGACATATTATTGTAATAAGTAAGTATATTAAGTTTTTATGATATTATGATAGTATCTCATATACATATACATACATATGTATGTATGTATATTATATTTACAAACATATTCATATACATATGAAATTATAATATATTCTCAAACATAAGAAATATTTTAATAAATAACTCTTAATTGCACATTAACTACAAATATTGTTTTGAAAATAGCATAATTTAATTAGAATGATATAAATTATGCATACATATATTCGTAGAAATATGTACGCAAAATGATAATCACATCAATTAACATGATGGCATGTGAGCATATAAAAATTTAAGCAAAAGGCCAACATACGTCTGTAATAGCAATGCATGTTTCTGAGCATAATTTTCAGCTCTGTTCACGCGCCACTGTTAAGATTTCTCCTTCTTAGCTAGCTGTGGTGAAATGCACTAATCGCATTTTGTTTGCTTTTGACAGTTTACACGCCTGTCCGTTGTTGGACCTTCTCTATAAATGTACGTTCTCTGCTTCTTCCTTCGCTACGAGCGGCAAGCATTTTGTTCTCGTTTTCATTCGAAGAATGTTGCCATTACTCAAAACGCATATGTAGTTTCATACACATCTAACATTTCAATTACAATTTCTCATAATATAAAATATCAAAACTGAAATCAAACTATTAAAAATAGTTTATATATTTTTAAATAATAGCATTCGACTCTGATTTTGAGTTAGTTTAAAAAAATTTCGAACTTATTGGGGACATTTTTTATAATTACTACAGTATATCGAGATTGGCAACCCTGCGAGAGAGCAATCTGCTGACGCGTTTCTACGGGGAAAACCCCAAATCGCTGGAAATTCTATGGTAAGCGGGCGGTAGAAGCGGTGTTGGCTTATCATTCACATTGCACTCTCATAAGATTCATTTGGGCATATGTATTTGAAGAAACAGTGGTTCATAAACTGAAGTTATTACTAAAATTACTTTTTATTAGGAAGTTTAAAGAAATAACCTGGTTTGAAACTTTTTGATTCGAAAATTATATCTATGTTTGGAAGTATCTACACTTATGAATAATTTTTTTCAATAATGAAATTAACCCTAACTTGGTCACTATTTACATATGTAAATTTAGTTTTTTATACATAGATTGCATTTTGTTTGCACTTTGCTGTGTTCGATGCAAACCGGTTTTTTGCACTGGCCACAAACTTTGCGTGTTGAACGCATCCTTTTGCCTTCTTCTTGATAGCACATATGTATATGTAGCAAGCACCTTTTATTTTCGAATGCCCACGATCATCTTCGTCTGGGAAAAAATCATAATTCCTTTCGCTATGCAATGCATGAATAGGTACACCAACAATGCACTCAATGACACGAGGAATCTGGGATCTTTTCAAAATTGTTGACATACAAAGTTGTTCTGCTAATTGCTGCAAAAGCAAACGACGTCCACCTGTTTTGATGAATAGTACAAATATAAAACGTTCCTATTTACTACAAATGTTATGAAAAATAATTACGATTTCGGGATACAAATTGTGATGGAAAATTTTCAGTATATATTATATAGGTCGCAAGTGCTGAAATGTCCAGAATATTATAAAATAGAGCAACTGGCCAACGATGTGTTTTGCGTTTTGTGGAATACTGCCGTAGCATATGATCCATTACGTCAACACCTCCTTTCTTCTCGTTGTAAAATAAAATAACATTGGGTTTTGGCTTTATACCCGAGATGGTGTCGTCACATGGCATTGTTGAAAGTAAAACAACGGCTTTGTTCTTTTTGGGAACATAGGAGCAAATTGTCTTGTTTTCTCCATATCCAAATATGCTCGAATGTTCCAACCTTTGCGGGGAGGGCTTGAACTCCCAGGGCAATCATGCTTTGTTTTTTTGTTTTTTCATGGTTCCAACCAAAGACAATTTCCTGCTTGCAAGTGCATCTGCAAGTGGAAGACTTGTAAAGAAGTTGTCGCATGTGACATTTCTTCCAGTATTTTTGTACTGTTCAACCAAATCTTTAACCACTCTTTCTCCTTGGTTCTTTTCTCTGTCACTTCCCGATTTACCAGTATAAATTTGACCAGTCAGAGGGTAGTATGATTTCGCATCACATACCCACCATAGCTTTATGCCGTATTTGGATGGAATATACTGCGTGAACTTGGTTCGGCGTCTAAAAGGAAAGAGCTGTTCATCTACAGTTATATTTTCGCGTGGTCTGTAGTTTTGGCGCAAATTGGCGTTAAGCATTTCGAAAATTTCGGAAATTGGTGCAGCTTTGTCTGTTAAAGATCGCTGCTCTCTAGTATTTTGTTGATCAAAACGAATATATCTTAAAATTAGTTTGAAACGTTTCGCTGACATAGCCCGATACAAAGGAAATGCATTTTTTCAAGTTTCTCATTGCTGGCATTATGACTACCAATAGCTATTAGTATACCATAGAATGTGTTAAGCTCCTCTTCTGATACATCTTCCCAAATATATTTTCTAAAGATGATGTCAAACATATTTCTGCATGCGGATAGAAAGGCCATAATAATTATAATGTTAACTTACCTTGCACTGCTAGCGCTTTCACTCGCTTCTAGTTTTTCGTACTCAGCCTTGCCTCTTTTGTTCGTATTTCGGCAAACAATTGTCTGTATTGTCGGATGCATTATAGCGTGAAATGTGTCAAATATGCTCATATTTTTAGTGTTGGGACCTATAAAACGACTTTCACGGAATATGTTTTGTTGCCGAAAGCGCTGAAATCCAGGCGGGCTTCTTTTCCATTTGGTCCCGTCTTTAGCAAGAAAATAGCTTTCTTCATCAATGGTTGGCATATCTACTGCTTCTATTTCATCATCAGACTCCAAATCATTTTCCGAGTCACCTCCGTGACCCAGTTCCACTGGATGTGCCACCATTTCTGTATCAGAAGCATTGTCATTTAATTCGATAACTTCTAATTGCATATCATCTTCATCAGGTACAGCACTCAGAGCATTGTCCGTTATCATTTCCTTATCCTCGGACTCCATTTCATTAACCAGATTTTCAAAATACTTTGTTTGCATATCATATGGAAGCCTGGGATATTTTAAACATACGTAGTTATATTTTAGTTATATCATAAAATACTTACCGGGACACTGATGAAGCACTCAACACTTTAAATTTACTACTATTGTTAGTTGCCATTTTCATTAAACACCTGTTGCTCAATGCATACACAATTTCAAAATGACACGCTTCAAAAGTTTAACAACCGAATTCAGTAGTACATATGTATGTATTTGCAAAAAAAACTATTACCGTTATTCCAAACATAGAATGCAAAAAACACACAAAATTTACTCTAAAAGAGACACTTTTGTTTTGAATAAAATAGCATGTGTCCAGCAAGACAAATATTATTCTTAAAAGTTACTCTCTTTCTCTCTCTAATTATTAGATTTTTACGGAATATCAACTTCTCAAAATATACAAATGTAAATAGTGCCCGAAATCGTAGTAAAAAGTTGGTGCCCAAGTTAGGGTTAAACAAACATAAAATAAGAAGTAGGTTATCTGATTTAAATCTTGGTACAATAATGTGTGTAGCTACAGCAAATGAGATTAAACCAAACATAGAATTTATTATTTGAAATAAACTAAATTAAATGCTGTTATAAAGACATATTAAAAAAAAATTATTACTAAAATCAAATATTTATTATACTCTTTGTTATTTGCCTTACATTTTATAAATTTATAGTAATTACAAATAAACTTAAAATTGTTAGGCAATTACCCAACATATGCGCACGCTATCATTTGTAAACATGGTGTGGTAAAATACGTTGCTCTCACTTCCCTCTTCATGTTTGCCCGCGATGATCCCCTCATCCAGCCCTCAAAATGTGCACTCGTACCCGAACGGGCAAAATGCCACTGAGGGCTAATGTGCCCACCGCTGGAGTAACGGATCAGACTTAAGTATAAATAAAAATTTATTACTCATTGCAGTTCTCTGCGCGTACTAAGGAGCTACGTATCACCAAAACAGCTCAATCACTTGCTTAAGCATGTATAGTTTTTAAATAGATTTAAGATATTATAACTTATATTTAGGCTTTAAAAAAACAGATTCCATAAATAAAAATATATTGCAAAAAAAAAAAAATGTGTGATAGACGAAAGACACGTAGCAAAAAAAGGAAGTCAACAAACACAAGGAAAGGCAATCACAATACACAGCCGAACGATTTTCTACTCGACTTTCCTGTGAGAGCATTCATCAGCAACTCGTTATAAAGTAATTGTGGGACGTCATTTCGACCTCTTTACGTACAGCTGCAAACGAAACCATTGGTTCTCGGAAAAAGCAAAGAACAGTTGGTACGATGATGAGTGCAGTAATGCAGTGCAGTGGGATAAGCCTCTTCAGCATTGTTTATAAGGTTCTATCGAGCCCACCGTCAGCTAACATATTGGATCTTTTCAGTGTGGCCTTAGGCCAGAAAAATCAACAATTTACTATATATTTACCAAGCGCCAAATCTTGGAAAAGACCCGTAAAAAGAATATCGACACACACCACCACTTCGTCGATTTCAAATATGCTTTTGACAGCGCAAACATGAGCTGCCTTTATACTATAACGCGATGTCTGAATTTGGTATCCCGGCAAAACTAATACGACTGTATACACTGATGTTGAGCAATACGATCCGTTCGATATCAAACAAGGTTTCAGACAAGGAGGCTCCCTATCGTGCGACTTTTTCAATCTCCAGCTGGAGAAAATAATTCGACATGCAGAACTTAATCGAGCAGGTACAATGAATGTATAACTGCAGGCGTATGCCGCTGATATTGGTATCATTGACCTCAACCCCCGCGCCGTTAGTTCTGTTTTCTCTAGACTAGATAAGAAAGCACAGCTAATGGGTCTGATATTGAAGGAGGGCAAAAGGTCATCAAACAAAGAATCGTCGCACTAGCGACTAGGCTTAACAGCAACAACAATGTCAGCCTCAAAATCCAACGCAGGATAACTCTTGACAACAGGTGCTAATTTAGACTAGTAGGCAATAGAGAAATAAAGTCCTCTCTCGACGAACAAAAACCTAACTCTATAAGTCGCTCATTATTCTCGTCCTGCTATTTAGTGCAGAGGCATGGATGATAACAACAGAGAAAGAAAGTTTCTGCGAAAGATTTATGGTCCTTTGTGGCGAATATTGCATTCGATGGAACGATGAGCTGATGACGGTGGGCTTTAATCACAATACGCTCGATAGAACCTTATATGCGATGTTTAGGAGACTTATCCCACGGTAGTTGACGCAGATTGTGGGGTCTTGGGCAGAGCTTTAAATTGAAATCGTTGGGCATGCTTTCTTCCGACCATATTCTAGAAAGAAGCTGCTGTATGCTCCTTATCAGTTCTTCGTCGGCCGTCAATCCATCAGGCCTCGCCGCTTTGTTGTTCTTCAAACGGGTAATTGCTATTGGAACTTTGGTTTGGTCGGGCAATGGAACGTCTGCTTCGTCGTCATCGATTGGGGAATCGGGTTCGCCTTCTCCTGGTGTGTTATGCTTTCATTGCCATTCAGCAGGCTGGAGGCGTGTTCGTGCCATAATTTTAGTATGCTCTGGGCATCGGTTACTAGATCCCCTCTGGAGTGAAACCTTATATTAATCGCCGCATCTTTTTGTAGAATTTTAGAGCACTACCAGTATCGGCTAGCTTGTCAAGCTCTTCATACTCACACATTTCGACCTCTCTCTTTTTCTGTCTGCAAATGCGTCTCACTCGGTGCGTCTCCCATCCCACACGTGTAGTGGGCGATCGTAATGTTGCGAAATAGGCAGTCTGTTTTCTCTTCGGTGCGGCACTCCTCGTCGTACCAGCTATTCTTTTGCAAAGCGTACGCACATCTAAAATACTGGAGACATTTCTTTCATCTATCACAACATAATCGATATGGTTGATGGCTTTTCGAACTTGGTGAATTTTTCTATGCTGGAATCTGGTACTACAGATAACCATATTTCGGGTCTTGAAGAAGATATAATCCGATCACGACCTGTTATATACATGGGATGTCATACCTTGATTTGATTGAATTGCTGTTTTTTGCCCATTTTCATATTGTAAGAGAAACAATTCATAACAATACTATGTCCCGAATTTGCTGAAACTGATCGAAAAGAATCAACTTTTTATGCTTTTGCAGCAAAATACTACAGAATATAATAGTTTTGTTCACCTGTCGGTTGTATGTATCACATTAAACTAATCGCGATAAATGATCCGGATGACAAGACAAGTTGAAATCCGAGTGACTGTCTGTCGTCCATCCGTGCAAGCTGTAATTTAGGTTAAAATTGAGAAACTTGATAACATTTGGAATGAGGGTTCCTTGCCGAACCAAAACTGTTCAAGCCCTTAGGTACTGAATCTGTGGACCTAGTACTAATAGCTGACTTTTTACAGAAAATGTCGGTTAATGTGTGAGACATGTAACTAAAATTCAGAAAGAATGATTTCCTAAATGTGGAATGTCTGTGTGTTACGAAGGCCTTGAATCGGGGCAATATTTTCTTCTGGGTAACTTTATATCTCATATATCAGCCAATATGGGAGTTATCTTAATAACATTAAAAGAGCGTGTGTTTCTTATAACGGTGCACCTTTAATCTTATAATGTAAAAAATTGAATTTGCACGATGACAAAATATTCGGTTGCGCCCGAACTTATCCCATCCTTACTTGTTCTAACAATTTTTATGGAAAATATGTGTAGTGTGTAAGTTTTACATCTATACTAATATTATAAAGAGGAAATGTTTGTTTTTTTGTTTGTTTGTTTCGAATAGGCTCCGAAACTACTGAACCGATTTGAAAAATTCTTTCACCGTTGGAAAGCTATACTATCCCTGAGTGACATAGGCTATATTTAGTTAAAAAAAAATAGGTTTCCTTACCAAAACTCCGATAATGTAAAAAAAATACCAAAAAACTTTCTTTAATCGCGAATGCTGCGAAAACGATTGAAGATATAACAAAGTGATATACTACAATTTTATAGAACTTATCATTATCTACAAAAACGCGACATCATACCTCTAACTATTATAGTTTTGTCACAATAAGCGATTTTATATAAAAAAATTAATTAAAATACCACTACTTGAAAAGGCTCTTTATTTATACCTTAGTATTGATCTTTATCGAAATAAATGATTTATTATTTAAGATCGCTTCAAAACCTTTATATAACTTTTTGAATTATTAGATTCTGATATTCCATTCAAAAGATATCACGAGTTAAAAATTTTTAAAAGTCGCTCGGCGGCGAACTATGCGTTGTAGAGTTGTAGGCGTCAGGGTTAAGACAAAGAATGTATAATAATAAGAAGGAGCAAACGTTAGCTGTGCTAAAATGTTATTTGACATTAGGGAACATCGAAAAAATTTCGAAGAGTAATCGAAAAAATTTCGAACAGTATGAAGGAACACACCATTCAAAAGGGGAAGCAAGCCAATGTTTACCACTCTATAAGGGAACTTGCCAATTGCGTGAATTAAATAAATAGGATAACGCGTGGTGCTTTTCGCTCAAATGTCAATTTTATTCTGATTATTCTTTTTCAAACTACTTCTATTTATACTTATGCTAATACTAACGCGCAGGTCAGTTGTTTTTCAAATGTTATGTGTACATATCTACTTCTAACAAAGGAATGGAAATAATAATGGTTTTGGGACTATTTGTATTTACATTCTTATTGTTCTTATTTTTACTGATAATGGAAAGTAATACTGACGCGCAGGTCAGTTGTTTTTCAAATCTTATGTGTACATATCTACTTCTAACAAAGCAATGGAAATATTAATGGTTTTGGGACTATTTGTATTTACATTCTTATTGTTCTTATTTTTACTGATAATGAAAAGTATTTGTACACATGTGTGACTATCTACAACTAGTACTTATAACTATACATAAATATTTATGTTGTCTTAGCTGCACTTAAGTTGTAAACAATGTACTCGTATGTATATGTAAACATGTACGTATAACCAAATACATGTGTAACTGTCTATAACTATCCCCTCCCTTAAACAGATGTGTCCCGAATCTGCTTTAGGTTACCTTCGATAGTTTTCATCATCAGGTCAAAATGCTCATTTGTAAAAAGGTTACTTGGTTGCGATGGGTTGGAAAATGTGCTGATTACTGTATCTGATCTTTTACATTTTAGGTACACAATTATGGTTGTTATTAATGTACCTGTTATTGAAATGAGGACATACCAATACATATTTCGTTTTGATGCATCTTCACTAAATTTTTCTATCTTCTGTAGGTTTTGTATGTGTATTTGATGCAGGTAAGGGAGGATGGGGTCATGTGTAGAAGTTTAGGAGGATGGGGTCATGTGTAGAAGTTCACGCAAGTGAGGAAAGTTCTCTGATCGCCATTCACTTGGGAGTGTCCAGAAACGATTCTTTTACATATG